>NC_088177.1:20096598-20306598 GCF_028769735.1 Zonotrichia leucophrys gambelii | reverse complement strand
TCCAGCCTCTTCAGCCAGCTTCCACACAGGCAGGGGAAGCTCCATGGTTGTGAACATCCTCTACTCATGTGTCCTAGTGATAGAGTATCTGCTCCAAATGCAAACCTCTTCTTGGGATGTAGCTGATTTTCCCCCTGACAGAGGTTGGTCATGGAGAGGGTAACCCTGGTGTGGGTGCATTTTTACTTTTGTCTGCGAGGGTCCCCTCAGAGGTCCCCTCTGTCAGAGACACAGCGCACACAGGACTGGCTGAGCAAGTGGCTGGCTGCCCCCATGCAGCCCCCAGGCCACACCAGGAGAGAGGTGGGATCCAGGCAGCAGGCCTGCGGACAAAGCCAGGAAGCTGTTGCTGGTCAGGCATTTCAGGGGAGGGCATGATTTCCACAACAATAAACACATCTGATTATTTGATTAGAGGGAAGACAAGGTCCCCAGGAGGAGGTCCTCACACACAAAAGACAAATAACTTGTGCTCCCGCTGACAGTGGCAGAGCAGGAAGATGAGGGCAATGTCCTATTGAGGCTTTGATCAGCAAGGGTCAAGCATGCAAGCTAACATGGCTGAAGAGGTTCAGGCTGCAGTCCCACTGCAGGACCATGCCTGGCCCTCTCCCAGCCCTCCACTTGTCTTTTCTGCAGTCTTTCACCCCTGTCTAGGAAGCAATGTGGGAGCCTCCTGAGGCAGATTCTGCCTCCCAACGTCTCCTGGCTTCAGCAAGGCCATGTCCACTCTGAGCTTCTCAGTGCCAGGCATCACAGCACATCACTCTACTTCTGCTCCTTGCTCATTGCATGTCTGGGATAGACCAGTGAAAGAGGCTTCTTGGGCTGATGGCATGCCTTTTGCCATGGTGCAAGCGGAAAGATGCTGAGAGGCAGCAGTTGGAAGACAGGAGAGTGTTAGAAGGGCAGAGAAGGTAATTTTCCAGTTCCATTTCTCCTGGACTTATACTTGGATAGTCTGGCCATAGTCATGAGCACTTGGGGATTTTCCTGGCTCCTTGAAGGTTGCGCTGCCCCCTTTCATCCTGCCATAAGAGACCCTGGGGACTCTGCATTTAAAAAGATGGTTCTTAATGGTACCAGCAACTGTACATCCTGTGATGAACTGATGGCCCAGGATGGAGGTTGGATAAAGGGTTCAGTGTAGATGTTTTACAGCTGCTCTGTGCCTTCATAAGACAGGTGGCCCCAAAGCCTCGGTGCCCCAATAGCTTAATCCATACGAGTCCCTCCTGCAGAAGAGCCCCAGAGCAGGAAGGCTCTGTATGTATAGAAAAGGGCTTGAAGATCTGAGCCATACTTTTACTTTCCCTTGGATTGTGTGTGTAAAAGTAACTTGTATTTGGCCCACAGAACTGCAGTGCTTGGAAGAGAAAGCAAGAAAGTGATGATTTTGCACTTAGAGACCAGAGCTCCCAAGAACTTTACAAACACAACACAACCCTTTCAACTGGGAGAGGCCCTTGCTGATCTCCTGTACTGGGGGGAGCGCTGGCTGAACACAAAAAATCACTGGTACTCCAGAAAGCAAGGTAAGCATAGAAAAAAACTTGTTTCAAATACAAGTTTCTACACAGAGTTGTATTGCATAGATGCAGTATATAGATCAATGGGTGGGCAAACTCTGAGATTCTGGTCCTAGGTTATATCTAAGAGTTTATTTAATACATGAAAAAAAAATCGGCTTCTCCCTTCGATATGTATGCTCTGTGAGAATTTCTGTGCAGACATAGATGGAATAGGCTGGAGCACTGGAAGTTTGTGCTGTGCATGCTTCATAGCTTCTCTTAGTCCCCAAGCACTTTTCAAGCTGTCTGAGTGGCCAAGGCCACAAGGAAATGCTTGCCAGTCTGTTTGTCATCTCACACCCTCAGTAAATCATCCCAGTATCATCTGGCTCAGAGCTCTTAGAAATCTGGACAACCTTGACAGAAAGTGTGGGTAATGAGCTGGGAAATCCAGCAGAAGAGTTTTAGGGAACATGAGACCACAAGATACGAGTCTTCCCTGATCTGCCACAAGACCTTAGGTCTCTGCCCAAGAGTGCAGCTAGAAAGCAGCCCCTTAAATGGATGCCACATCAGAGACATTGACTTACCAGTGGCCTGGGTACAATTACCCATGAAACTTCAACCTGGGATATGAGTATCACTAAGAGACAAACAATCCCATCTGCAGCCTGCCCCTCCGAGATGTCTTCTCTGTTTATAGAAAAGAAGGGGGTGGTGAGCGTCTGTTAAAATGTGTAACTTCCTGGCTTCATCTTTGAGGAGTCATGTCTTTTAGTGGGACTTGTCAATCAAAACTGTCTAATGGCACAGCAGTTAGTGCTCCTCGCAGTGGCTGTGGCAAAGAAACAGGGATTCTACGAATAACTTTTCTGTCCCAAAATATTTTGACTTATTTGAGGGTCTATATGTAAAGGGAGCACTGATACTTCACGTGGCTGGTGCTCTGCGACCAGCACACCCCTGGGGAAGCAGAGATCTTTGGAAACCTGCAGGGAGAGTGAAGGAGGGAAACCTCAGGGAGCAAAGAAAATTTTGCAAAGCAAAAAGAGATGCTTGTGTAACCTCCCATAACTACCAGCTCTGAGGCGATTGCCAGAAGAATCACTAGGTTCAGCTTAAGTTAATGAAAAGAACAGGGAAGAAAGTTGTCCTTTCCAACCTGCACCCACATTCTCATTTACCTTGGGCAAAAATAAAACATGCCTAGATATGAATTCTGCACCAGAAGTAGTATTTTACACCAACTCACAGAGGGTAAATGACTTCTTGTGGTATATAGCAGTGGGAATTCAGGCATGTAATGTAATAACAAGAAAGGATTTTTAGATTTGTCTCAGAAACCCTGCTAGCTCAGACATTATAAAAAAGAATGCCAAACTTTTATATCTCTGTGAACACAAGAGTAAAAGTTCCTTAAAGAGAGTGAAATATGTCTCCAGTTTGAGAAGAGCTGTCTATTTTGAAAAATTGCTGCAGAAAACATGGGCAAACAGCACCTCATATCTGAACAGCACATTACTGTTCCTCAGTTCTTTACTTGTGTAATTAAATGCCACATTAAATGCTTAACCAACAACTTTGCTTAATAAACATTTCCTTAGTCATTTGCATGGGACGTGACAGCACCAGACCTGAGCCTCAATCAGGGTGTCCAAGCAAAATCACAAAGCAATCGGCAAGGAAAAGTCCTCTAGTGATGCCTCTTGGGGTGAAACAGCAACACAACACAGCAGACCAGGATGGGACATGAAAAATACAGAATGCACTTAGAGCTGACAGCCATAGTGTAATGTGACCCCAGTCACATTGGTATTTGATTAGCAAACACGGCTGGGAAACAGCCCTGCTCTTAGGAGAAAGAAATCTTTCATATCCCCTACAATCAAGCCCTCAGCTTTGTTTTATCAGGGAGATGGCATCTGAATGCTTCAGCAGAATAGGCTGTTCTACGAGGGCACGTTGTCCCCCGTGTGTCCCTGTGCACAGGACTTTCTCCAGTGGGGCTGGATGAAGGAGGAGCAGCCTGCAGCAGTCCCTAGGAGATCTGTGCCAGACTGGTGGCTTACAGCCTCCCAAGTGCCCACTGTGTGCAGGGCTGAGACCATCACACTGCAGAGAGGGAGAGCTTGTGAATTTGTGTGCCAGGCTTTTTAGTTTGGTTATTGGAAGGTGACTGGCAAGTAAGGGGAACACAAAATTTGTGTGCTGCTTGAGGGTCACGAGCCCAAGCCACCAGTGTTGAGCTCCATCTCTCTCTGTGGGGTCTAACAGGAGGACAACCAACAAGTCTTCTTCTCCTTCACCTCCTCCTCCCAGGGCTGCAGATTGTGAGTTCGTCTGGCACAAGAGCACAGACACTTGCTAGCCTCTCTAGAGAGGAACTCAGGATAGCCAACCATCATGAAAGGATCTTTTTAGGGGACAAAATTAGAGGCTCCAGCTTTCCTCTTCCCCCTCCTCACCCACCTTCCCCCCCTGCTGCTGCACCACACGTCTGTAATATTTTATTTCAATCAGCTTTGTTTTGCTTCTGAAATCTGCCTCACTCCCTCTGTCCAGACATTTCATTTCCCTTGGAGACAGGTAAATAAGTAAATAACCGCAGTCAAAGCCCTGTGTGAGTACCGAAGCCTGCAGTGCTAGGAAGCAACTAGTGTGTCTGATTTTGCAGTGAAAGTCCAGGTGCAATCTTGGCAGCACGGCTACTGTCTGCCTTTCAAGCAGATGTCTTCATCTAAAGCCCCCACCACCACCCCACTCCCTTTGTGCATCCTCACAGGGAGGACGGGAGTGGGAGACAATATAAATTAATATCCATTGGAATGACAGCAGCTGGTGCCTTGCATAGCTGCAAACACGTGTCTTAGAAGTAGAGTGATTAGTCGTAAAACTGTAGAGCTGAATGTTTATGCTTGATCAATTACAGGAAAACAATAGATGGTGTTTTTGTCCAAGTGGGAGGAGTGAGGGGAGGGAGGCTTCAGCCATGAGCTGATTTTATTCTTTTTTTTTGTAATGATAGCTTCAAAGAATATGGGGTCTAGTTACCAAAAAGACTGGCAAACGGCAGCTTCTGAGAAACCCACTGGTTGCAGGCAGCACTTAGCAGTCTAAACCTCACACAGATCTTTTTTTTCCAAACTTCTTAACATTTATGAGGAATGGATTCAGATGGATTCAAATCATGGAGCATGTGGGAATGAATTAGGCAAAGCTTTCTAGTGCACAAGCATGTATGCATTATGTGTAGAGGCCTTCAGCTGGAAGGAGTAATTTTATGTCTGTTTCTATACTTAGAGCCTCTCCTACTGCCCCAGTTAAGCAGAAACGCTCCCGTCAGAGCAGTGTCATGTTAGTGGCTGCAGTGTGGCACAGGACTGTGCCTTTGGCTCCAGCTCTAATTCCTTAGCAGCACTAATTGCAAACACAGTCTGTGTCACTCCACACATCCGCAAAAAAAAAAAAAAAAAAAAAAAAAGGAAAGGAAAAAAAAAAGAGTTGCATTTTGCAATAATTCTAATGGAAATGCTAATGGGATGAACAGCAATATGAGGCCAGTGGGTGACCCAGCAATTTCATCTGTGCTGGCAACGGATGACCATCTAAACGATGTTCGGGTAATTCTTCCTCTCATTAGCAGCACAATAACTCATACACACAAATCCATAGGCATTTGCTATAATTTTTTAACATGGCTGGAAATAGAAGTAAGCACATGCAGTATGCAAGCGTTACAGCATGTGTTGGCTGTAAATCTGTCTGGAAGTGGCCTGATTCTGTTCCTGGTTAAAGCAGTGGGAATTTTGCCATTGACTTCAATAGAAGCAGGATGGGATTTTTTTTGGGCTTATTTTAAAGTGAGGCTTTGTTTCTTTGGAACAAAGTTTTCAGATTCACAGCTACATTTCACTACTTGGCTTGAACTCACGTCAATTCACCTTTCATGTGTTTAACAGATGGGGCTTCTCTGCTGCTCACCTTCTGTTTGGTACCAGCACTGTAACCAGTCTCCACTGGGTGAGAACCACCTGTGGCTGTGCTGGGGGACTGAGCCAAGAGAAGGAGGGATCTCACATGGACATCTCTGGGCACCTTTGATTCAAACATGTAAGAGCACTTGGAAGAGAAAGCCACTGCTTTCATGTTTTCAGCAGGTGGAAAGTCAAAATATTTCTTAGAGCATCTAAGATTGAGGTGAGTGGTGGTGAGGAGCATGGGGATCTTTGCTCTGCCAGCAATGGGTCTAGTGTTTCTGTGTTGTGTCATGCACAATGGGGGCAATTGCAATCACTATGGCTTTCCCAAACTACCTGTAGCCCTTAGGGATAGAACTGTGTTGCAAGTGCTAGGATATACCTATGTACACTTAGTTAAGTGTGTAAGGAAGAGGTTTATATATGGTATAAGACCATGTGTTTCTCTGCTGCTGCCACAGCAACTTTTGAACCATTTCATCAGAAATATAAATCTCTGGCAAGATTTCCAAAAACAGCTGGGGAGATAAAGGGACCACGTTAGTGCCACCATGGCAGAAAGACCTGAGCTCGACCTTTATTATACATCCATGAATCCAGCCACATGCTAAGCACCTCTAGGAAAACAGCATTCATTTGTTCCATTGCTCACACAACTAATTGCTTCATCGATTTTCATTTCTGGTGGCCACAGTAGGAGGAGTCCAGCTCTTCTCATCAAAGACTACAGTTTCATACTGCTCTTTTCTAGCATTGTCTCTGCTCTCACTTGGCTTCCTTGCTGGCCACTTTCAGCTCCCCCTTCCCAGCTCTGCCTCTGCCCTACTCCCTACAAAGAGTCATGGCTCCTCTGCCAGCTGTCTTCTCACTTTCCAGGGAGACACCTCTTCTCCTTCACACTTTGCTAGCAGTGTGATATCTAGACCCCCTCTCTCATTAGTCACCCACAACATCCTCTCTCAACTATTGATGCTTTACAGCTTGTCCCTCCACCACCCTCACTCTGAAATTCCAATCACAACAAAAAACTCAGGAATGAGACAATAAATATGTATTATTTTAATAGGAGCCTTAAAAACAAAAAGCTTTTGCAACAGCTTCCCAGCCAGAACCACAGAGATTATAGTAAGACAGAAAAACTTAGGAAACAGCAGCTGTAAAATATATTTAAAAGCCTTTATTCTTTCCTATCACAATGTGGCAAAAGAAACTAAATACAGCTTTCCATTTGTTTAACTAAAAGCTGCCATTCCTCAGTCTCTTTGATGATAATGATACCCACAGTTAAAATCAAACTGCAGCACACACATGGAAAACTTTGAGCTCTGTACCAACTTTGCACAATGTATTATTAATAGCAAGGTTTGTGAACCCAAATGCTCTCAGGTGCTGAGAGCAAGGGGAAGCCTGACTGTGCTGGGCTCATGGTTGATGCTGATAAATGCTGCACACTGAGGAGGCAAAAGAAAAACCTGCACCTGAGGATTGTCTGTTACAGTAACCACTGGATCCACTGTGCTGTGCACGGGGAGAGACCAGTCAGGAGTGCAGCATCAAGCAAAGAAGTCAGACAAGGGGTGGGAGGGAAAAGGTATCAGCTGTCCCATTTTTCTGACATGGAAAGGAAACAAAGTATGGTAAAAGTCTGGTACTGCCCACAGGATTACACTGGGTAGCTCTTGGGTCACTTGTCTGGCTCAGAATGACCAAAAGACCCCACTGCCTCTCCAAATCTGAAGCTGCGTGGCCACAAAACCACCTCTCATTTCCGGGTGCCTGATAGCAGTTATTCTAGTGCACCTTTTCTCTTCAGCAGATTCTTGCTGCTAGGCCCTAGGTTTGAACTTCTGAGAAGCACACCCTGAATTTGCAGAGGAGCCACGTGCTCCTAATGTCCTGTGAAGGCAGCTGAGCACAGGAGTGTTTTCACTGCCCTGCTGTAGAAGCTGGCCAGAAAACTGTCTGCTTCCTGACTGTTGTTCTGCAGTCCCAATTCCCCGGAGGATCCTTTGGTGCAGTTATTTGAGGCATGGACTTCATGGCCACCCTATTGACTGTGAATCAGCCTTAGCACCATTGATTTCCAGAAGAAGCTGCACTAAAAAATCATTAGGGTCTTGTGAAGGATCCTGAGGAGAGAGGAGTGACCCTCTTGGGAAAAAATATCTACTCTGCAATGATAAGGAAGCAGCCCCATCCCTAGAAGGAAAGGGTGATGACTGTGACACCAAACATTCACAGAAAGGGAAGGGAAGCAGAGTAGGGCTCCCCCAAGATTATGGATTTCTTGTCTAGGAAGTGGCATAAATGCGAGGTCTGACTTTGGATGTGCACTTATGTCAAAGGGAGGATTATGAAGATGATCTTCAGCCTGATACATCCAGCAGAGCTGTCTCCAGCAAGACCATAGTGCCACTAAGAATTTTGGAGGAGGGGAAGCATGTACATAAGTTCTGTGCCAGACATGTTTTGAAATGCTCTCAAAGCACAGGAGTGTTTGGCTGTGGTGAAAACATAGCTCAGCATGGCTTACAACTATCAGCTGGGATCCTCTAGATCTGTTCTGATCTGTCTTTTATTAGCAGATTATGCATGGCTTTTTCTGTTATGAGATTGCTTTTTGAGGTCACTGACATATGCTAGGTGAAGTCAAGTGAAAAGCAACGGTTCCCTTGACATACTCACCTAAGTGTTCTGTGTTAAAAACCATCTCCAAAAGACAATTCAGCAGCATCAGAAGTTCCTACTTCTGATATTGCACAGGCATAGTCAAATGGCAATCTCTCCCTCAACAGTTTACAACTTAACTAAATGCTAAAGTAATCCACCGGCTTGTCATCCATGTTGTATCTGGCTCTTGGTTTTTGTCTGCTTTGTCTCTTCAGATTGTAAACTGTTTGAGGCAAGAACTGTCTCTGAGTCTGTGTTTGGACAGAAGAGAGGTCCTGGTCCTTGCACAGCCAGGTACTACAATAAATACAAGGCACAATAATTTATTTTAAAATGAACATCAAAGAAAATAAAAGATTAAAAGGGAAAGAAAACCTTTCACAGCTCAAGGCTTTCCCCCATGACAGTGCTCCAGAAGAATGTGCTATCTGCTGGAGGGAGCTAACTGCTAACCCCAGCTGCTGGGAGGGCTGTGTGACGTACCACCACGGAAGTCACGCCGGAATGTGCCTGGGATGGGGAGGGAGGGAGGGAGGAGGAAGAAGGGTGAGGTCAAAAGCTAAACCATGATAAGAAAAAGAGAAATCCCTTTAAATACACACATGTGTTTTCTTGCCAGAATCTATCAAGCCAACAGCCAAAGCATGGTAATGGCATTTTGTTTATATGAAAAGAGAAATAGCTTCTGTGCCTGGAAATATTTTTTTTGCCAAGTTTCAGGAAAAGGGGGGAGGAGAGCGTATAAGTGATTTGCTGGTTTAAGAATTTGTGTATTTTTGAGGAGGTGTTTTAGTAAGACTGGTGGGGTGGCCCTTTCTAACACTGAGCACACAGCCCTGTGAGTGCTTACTACAGACCGTGACAAACCATGGAAGCCAGCCCAGCAAGGCAACGGCAGCACTTACAGTAAAAGTCATCATGCTGGCTTTGCAGGGCTCAGCCACTTGGGTCACATCCAGCCATCAGGGAAGGTGATGGATGAACTCACACCAGCTTCAGCAGACTTTAAATGAGGCCCTTGGTTTGTGGGTAGAGGTCCACAAATCTGCCCCTCTAATGCTGTCTATGGAAAATTTGCTGTTGACCCTAACTGGAGGGCAGTCCAAGTGGAACTTCTCCAGAATGCCCATGCGCTGCTCTGTGGGTAGGAATCACAGTCAGTGGGCCATTTTGGGTGCTTTTAGCAGGTCAACATATAGAGTCACCTCACACTAGAAACTTTTTGATTTTTTAAGAGTCTTAATTGCGCCCAACAGTTACAGTGCGGTAAGATACTCAAGCCCCAGTCAAAGCTCACAGTAGCAAAGCCCACAGAATTTCCAGGGTCTGTTGGAGGAACAGATGGTCTTTACAGCTCCATGGTCTCTTTGCAACTGAGGAGAAGCTGTGGAAATCATCAACCTCCTCAGAAGCTGGGGGACCAGTGGGTGTTTGGAGAAGGAGCATGCCAAAGCAGAGAGGAACCAAGTAGGTTATATGTGGAGATGGGGTCAGGAGGGATGGCTCCCTTCAGGCTTGGGGTTTTGCTGCAGTGGCTTCTGATGCCCTTAGCAAAGCGACATGCCTGCTCCTACACTACAGCAATTCAGGATCTGTCCTTCCAGCCTGGGTCACTGTGTGCCCCCCTCCCCTCCTCCATTTTCTCTTCCAGGTCCATTCACTGTGCCAAACAACAGCATGCAATCATCTTGTGGGGGTTATTTCTGCCTAATATACCCACCCAGTGGGATTTCAGTGAACATTAAAGTGGTAGATGGAGCCTTTAATGAAGTTAACCTGCGGAAACCAAGAGAGCATTTGGTTGAAGTATACCTGAAAGCCCAGGATTACACAGCAGCTGCTTCAAAAGAACCCACTGCCTCCTTTCATACCACTGCTGTATTGAGAAATAATACAGCACCTTTATATTCTGCCTAATTTAGTCAGCTTGCTGAGGTCTGAAAGCTTTCTTTATTAACTCTGAAGATGCAGGGTCTTTCCTCCCGCGTCAGTGCCACTGCCCCCCCGCACAGTCTGCTGCACGGAGCAGGCCCCCACAGCACCTCTGCACGCCTCCCGTGGCTCAGCACCTCCTGAGCCGGCAGGAATCGCCCTCCCTCTCTCTGCTAATCCCATGATGGATTTTAACTCCACTGTTTTTCTTCCTCCCTGTTTCCTGTTTATGCATTCCCCCCCCCATCCCCTTGTTCTGTATCTTTGTTTCTTTCACCTCTCCCCTTCTCCACTCTTCTTTTACCTCTGCTTTTTTCCCTCCTTCATCTCATTTCTGCTTTCCAGGCTGCCTCGGCACTCCCCTCATTTCCCCTGCAGCAGTCAGTGCTGCTCCCGTACTCTCCAGGCCCAGGGCTCCTGGCACCGCAGCAGGGCAGTGCTGGCGCAGGACCCGTGGGGCTGCCTGAGCTTCAGGCCACACCACAGCCGGGCAGAGGGAGAGCTGCACGCCAGCAGTGCTCCCCCTGTGTCAAATATCCGTGTGCGGGAGAGGCAGAGGGAGAAAGCAGCTCTCTGCCGCCAGGAAGATAGGCTGGCAGCTGCAAAAACGGGGGGGACATGTTAGAAGAAAGTGAGCAATTACAGGGTGAGTGGGCAATATCAGGGCAGGAGTGGGGTGGGAGGGCAGTAATGGGATGAGCAAGGACTTGCCTGCTACAGCCCCCGAGAGCTGAAGGGGCAGCCTCTGGGCTTGCTCTGCAGCCGCTGCTCAGCAGATTAGCAGACGTGGTACTCCCCATGAAAAATTAACAGGCCAGCTTGCTAATTAAGCCACCTCTAGACTGAAAGTTTATGGACTTGAATGCAATGTGCCAAACTGCTTTGTCCAAGTTGTGGTAGTGGCCTGCATTTTTGAGTACGGACAAATTCCCCAGCAAACAGTCTGGTTGAAGGCTACAGCTAATGGGATGCTAAGGTAATTATCGGCTATTTGTGGCTATAAAATGAGATCTCGTAATCATGCACCTGATAGACTAATAAAAACATTTTATATTATGCACTTAGAGCTTTTTAGCTGAGGATCTCAAAGCACTGTCTGGAGGAGGAAAAGTGCAACAAGAAGTCTGCATTTCTATGAGGAACTGGGAGACAACCCACACCATCTGCCCCCATGCCCTGCGCTCCCGCTCCTTGGATACCCTGCCAAAAATGTTTGAGTCCCTGCTCTCCTGCTGACTGACAATACTTATGGTTTTATCTAGGCTGGGTATCATTTTTCCCCTCTCTCATTCCTAACCCTCTTTCAGTCCTGCCGTGTTGTTTTCTCTGGAAGGCTGTCAAGATCTGCATTGGAAGTAGTATGTTTTGACATAAAACTGGGGGAGACACTCTGTTTGTCCAACTACTCTGGAGCCCAGAGAAGGTTACAGGAATACATGATGCCTTGGTTTGAATTTTATTTTCTTTTAAAGCAGGATTGAGAAAGGCTCTAAGGAAAAACTTGGGGATTTCCTGCATTACAGACACCTCCTGATGGTCAGTTCATGGGGAGAGGAGGACTCATTTAGAAAGAGGAAGCTGTGATTGAAAATAAATGAGGCTGCATGATCAATGTTTAAAAGGAGCTGCAATTAGAGGGAGGAGAAGAGCAGATCTGCAGAGTGCCAGGAAAACCTAGGTACACAGGCCCTCAGGTCAGCAGCAGGGAACTAGGCAGTGTCTGAGGAGGCTTTCTGCTGGAGGGGAGGAGAGATGGGGGAAATTTCACTGCATCACAGCTCTGACTAATGCTTGGGCTGCAAAATTCCTTCAACCAAATTTAATGCAGATGGTACCTTAAATATTACAGTACCACTAAATTACATATTGTCTCATTTTCAGTGAGGTTTTGTGGATGTTTCTGACATGCAGACATGGAAAAACGCTGCAGTTCCAAATGGGTTTGGTGAGTGCTTACTTGAGGGTTTTAAAAACCCACAGGAGGACTGAGCAGAGCCCTGAGCCCTTTGGTAGAATCAGGACTTCCCAGCATGGAGAGTTGATGATGTCCAGCTTCCCTTGGGGCACAGAGCAATACCCACAGCAGCAGCAGCAGCAACTGCCCAAGGAAACAGGCAGAGGTAAGCTCACGGTACATAGCATCACCTTGTGCTCAGTGCCTTCAAACCTGAGAGAGGGTCAGAGTATTACATGCTCCCAAAATAAGTATTTTTGACATTCTTCTACCTGAGCTGGAGTAATAGGTATCACCAGCTCTATTATCATCCTGTCCTGAACACTTGCAGTGGTAGAAACTACAGTAGTGCTGCCTGGTTCTTTAGTTGTGCCTTTCTTTTTTCGTGACAGTGGCATGTTGGGGAGAGGAGACTCGAGATCCGACACTAAACACAAGGCTGGATTTGTGGAGAGCAATTGAAAAGCAGCTGAGAGAAACCTCTGTGGAGCAGCAGGTAACTTCATTTCCCATCACCATTTTCTTTCCTGAGGTTATCTTCTCTTCATTCAGTAACAGACCAGAGCTGTTATCAGTTCAAGGTTTTGTTTGCCCTCTTCTATTGACCTTAACCAGTGGAAACGGAACATAATGGAAGAAAAATTGCCCCTGTGCCATATGGTACATGAGATGGGGCTGTCTCTGATTAGGGCTTGGTAACCTCTTCCTTTTCCATGCATGTCTTAAGAAAGGAATGATTCATGCTGTGGGTTTATATTACACTCTGATATCTGTGTTATGTTTTGCAAGGGCTATTTATACACGCAAAAAATCACACTTCGCTAGCTTGATAGTAGTCTAACTATAAGCAAGTAGTAAATAATAGTTGCATAATTCCACATCAAAATACAATAAAAAATACAGGAGACTCTGTTGCCACTGGCTTTGCATTGACTTCAGCGGGTTTTGGAGCACATTTGAGCCACAGAAGATGCAAAATCAGGTATCAAAACACACAGAAGGAAGAAGGATGCTACAGCCCTCAGGGTAGCGGCTGAAATATCAGATCTATCTGTCAGGCCAAATCTGTTGCTGTCAATGAACTTCCACTGGCCTCAGAGGAACTCTAAGCGTTTGTGTTGTGTGAATGTGCTTAAACAGGTTGGCATCGTGATTTCATTGACGTGAGCTGGTAATGCTACTCATAACTGATAGACAGCAGAGTACAAAATAATTAGTCTCATCACCCTAAATGAATACCAGTGAAATGTTCTTACTTTCCCTCTCACCCACACAATGATGTATCTCACTTCTGCCACATGCCAGTATCTTTTCACTAATTACCAACTTTTAAAAACTGAGATAATATAGCTTTAATAGTTTTGTATACTGTTTGTTTGAAAGTTGGAATCTAAAATCTAGGGACTCATCAACAACATAAAGGAATTGTTTTTAAATAGCTTTTTGGTGCAGGGTTTTAGGGCTCTTTTCACTTGCTTTGAAATTTCACCTCTCAAAGAGGATGGAGGTGTGAGTTAGCCCCAGTTTGCCAGATACCAGCTTTTAAGCCTGTTGTGGTCTGTGAATATAAGCAACAAGTAAACGCACGGTCCCAGCAGTTCCAGCTTGGGCAGAGACTCTCCACCCTCTCAAGGCAAAGGCGAAACTTTGGGAGCACTGCTTGGATGACTGTGAACGCTGCTCTCAGTTTGTGTTTTTAAAGAGCATCTCGGAGAAAACAGGTTTGGAGCGTGGAAGTCAACTGTGGTGCAGTCCCGGAGGAGGTTTGCATTTGTCCCTTGGAGAAACCTTTGCACCGCACTGTGGGTGCCAGGAGCGAGGCAGCGTGCGCTTCCCGCTGCCTCGCTCCGCTCTCGCAGGCGGCTCTGGTCGAGGCTCGGCGCTTCTGGGTCTCGGCCGGCAGCGGCAGAAGCCCACGAGCAGGGACAATCCTTGTCCTGATGCTCCCCCATCCGACAATTTCTGGGTGTCTCCCTTCGCACAGCCGACTCTTTTGCCGTTATTTCCATCGGGTTTGGTTCCTGCCCGCGCTGCGGGGCCGTCAGCGCCCGGGCGGGGGCCGGCCGGACCCGCGGCACGGCAGCGCGGCTGGGGCGCGCCCGGCTCCGCGGGGCGGCTCCGCGGGGCCACTCCGCGCCCGCGCCGCCCCGGTCCTCGCGCAGCCCCGGCCCCCGCGCTGCCCACGGGCGGGGCGGGCGGGGCGGGGCGCGGGGCGGCGGGCGGCGCGGTGCGCGGGGCGGTGCGCGGGCGGGCGGGGGGGGCGCGGGGGGCGGCGCCGGCGCTCGGCGCTGACAGCCACATGCCGCCCTGCCTGAAAAGGCTGCGAGGCGCCGGCGGGGAGGGAGAGGAGGCGCAGACGGCGCCCCAGCCCGCACCACCGCCGCCGCGCCCCGGGGGATGCCGAGGCGCCGGCCCCGCGGGTCGCCCTAAGGGAGAGGCGCTCCGCCGGCACCGCCCGCCCCGCAGCCCCGGTGCGGGGAACGCCGCCGCCCCTCGCTGAGCCCCGCCGGAGCTGGTCGCGAGTGGGGCGCCCACACGGGGCGCGGCGCGCCCGGGGTAGGGAGGCGAAGCCCGGCCCCGCAGCCTCGGGTCTTGCGTTGTGGGTTTCGGTTTTTTTTATAATTTGTTCCGGAGGATGGATACGTTTCTTCTCGCCTGGGGATTTCTAGGGCTGTGCTTGCCCGGCTCCGGAGGCACAGCGGAGACAGGTAAGGCGCCCTCAGGAACAGGGGATGTCCCCGTCCGCCCAACTTTCGGGTTCCCGGGCGCGGTCCCGGTCTCACGCATAGATGCTTTGCGTGGGAATAAATTTAGGGAATGCATGAGCGATCGGCCGCGCCTCGCAGCTTTCGCAGCACGGGTTTTGGAGGGGCTCATGCGTGTGTCGGGGCGGGGATGGCGCACCCCCGGCAAGGAGCGCAGCGCTTGCAGCCGCGCGGCTCCCAGCGCCCGGCGTGGAGGGGCGAGCGGATGGAGCCGCACTGGAAAGTTGCGTGCTGGTTTTTTGGGGAGCTGCGGGGAAGGGAGGGCAAGCGGTAGGGGCCTGCCACATGTCGAACACCCGCATCCGAATGTCCGCGGCCCCGCGCCGGTTGCAACCTCGGGAAACTTTAGGTGAGAAATTAAAATTGTCTGGCGGGAGCAGGCAGTCGGGGCCATGCGGAGCTGGGAGCGGACGAAGCGCTGCGGTGGCGGCGGCACCCTCAGGAAAGGCTGCCCGCGGTACGTGCGGGACCTGTACGCACTTCGCAAACGCTGGGCTGTCCCGGGACAAGGCGAGTTCATGTATCGGGACGCGAGTGTCTTTTTCTGCTCCTCGCTGACAGGCTAGGCTGGACTGTCAGGAGGTGCCGGGATGAAACCCGTCTTTGCGGTGCTTCGGCATGGAGACAGGAGTGGGGCAGGCTGACGCTGGGCCCTATGCTCCCCGGCCACTGGGTTTGAATCTCGCTAGTGGGGGCAACAGGGTCCCTATCTGGAATAGTCTCTGAAGGAAAAGGATTTGCCGTCCAGTGCTCTCTCGGGGCTCCTTCTGTGCTCAGGAGCTGCCTGGCAGAACGGTGGTGCCAAGCCGGCAGCTGCTGCGCTGTGGCTTTGCCTTCCCGTTAGTCGGGGCCTCGGGACATGGCTCAGGGCCCTGAGCTGCGGTCTGACCCGAGCAGCGTTTGATGATGGCAGAGTGCGTTCTCCCTTCTTCTGCCCCGGAGCTGTGTGGCCATCCAGCTTCCCCTTGAAAAGGGGAAGTGAGAGAGTCTCTGATCCCTGAGAAAATCCCTCTCTTTTGCAGCGCGAAGCACAGACACTGCCGATAAACATTCAGCTGCTGGTTGGCATCACCTCCTTCCTTACGGGTTATAAAGGAAAGGAAAAAAAAAAATCCCATCTTTTGTTCAAGCAGGAAAGCGAATAGGCACTTGATGGGATGAAGAGAAAGGGCAGTGTCCTGGGAGGCCCTTGCTGAGTGCAACAGTCTTTTCAGATGAACCCCGTTGCAGAAGCAGTGTCTGATCCCCTGGAGCAGGTTTTGTGCTGTGGCAGATCGGGCTGTACCCTCAGGCTGGCTCCTGAGGGTGCACTGGCCAGTCTGCTTATGATCCCTGTGGCCGCTGAGCCCGAGTGTGTGCCTGTGTCCATGTGCTCACCTCCTTCTATCCTGGAGTGAGCTCAGCATCAGGACTGTTAGCTAGGAGGAGGTTTGAGCAAACCGTGTCTCTCAGGCCATTCAGGCGCTGTAAGCGGTGTTTATTTGAATGCGGGGTTTTCCCGGCTAAGCAGAGCATCACATGGTGTTGGAACCAGCAAGGAAGTTGTCTCTCTGTGGCCGACACCAGCGGTGGTTTGCCGAGATGATGATGTGTGGCTGCAAGTCCGGTCAAATGACTTTATTACCAGCACAGTGAGCAAAGGTACGGGGTAATGGGATGCAAACCTCGATCAGGCTACACTCAGCTTCAGTAAATTAGCCAGCCTAGTAAGGGAAACATGCCAGAGGTAGATGGATTTATGTTTCAGTCTGGTGTATCTGAAAGCCTTCCCCCATTATGGAAGTCCCTCTTTAGGTTCCCTAAGGGAGGTTAGTAGAGAGGGGAGACGTTTTTAATAGACAATAATATGATAATCCACATGGAAAAAAACCCTCATGCAATATTTCTACAGTAAGAGATAAACAGTGCAGCTGCCAATTTGTATGTAGCCAAGCAAACCCTGAGATAACCATGGAGGAGAGTGGGTGGGAGACCCGTGAAGATAAATCTGTAAGGTTGGATGGCTGTGTGTTTTTCATCTTCCCGTAAAAAGCAATGAAGTAAGAAAGTAACAGATTTGAGTGACCCAAGTACTGAGCCGTTCAGATGATGTTTATGCAGCTCTGAGCAAAGCTCACTCTGAAGCCTTCAAAATAGTTTACTTAAAAGCTATTATTTTTAGTAGTGACTTAGGAGATGTAGCAAGGTGGGGAGGGGGACCAAAACAAATTGCTGCCAAGCAAGTGCACGGCCACACATACAAACATGCACACACACACCCACACAATACTGAGTGTAGTGCCTTATGCCTGTGTGCTGTTAACTCGGCTCATACTGGAAACAAAAGCTTTTTTAGACTAGGAATCAGATAGTTGTCGGAGCATCACTGAAAACCACTGATACAAGCTCGGTGGGGGGCTCTGATCCCGGTTAGGATGCTGCATTTTGTTTTCCTAGTTTTACTGCTACAGAAAATCATGGTGTGTGGTGTCTGGAGTGACAGGCATGCATGTTGGTCCCAGAAGGCTCTATGGAGGTGTTTCCCATCTCCCTGCCTTGCTCTTTCTGCCCCCCTGCCCCCATCCTCCTTCCCAGTATCTTCTCTGTGTTTGGTACCTTGTGCGTGGCTTTAGAAGGTTAAAAAGAGAAAGCCCCCCACTTTGCTGGGCTGGAGCAGGCAGCACTTCCTGTCCCGGCAGGCGGGTGGTTGGTTTCCTAGCAGAAACCTCCAGTGCTGCCAGGCACCAGGACATGGTGGCCTTGTACTGCAGATAGCTTGAGAGGAGAAAGCATCCTTCATGGGGTTTAGGAAGCTGTCAGGTTCAGATAAGGCTGGGATCCTATCCTGTGGGACCCCCAGTTGTATTAATAAGGAAAAATTAATTTTTAAGCACTGGGATTGCTGCCAAATTATATGACCTCTGACAGACCAGCTGTGCTAGGAAAATAAATTGTCTACATCTGAGACCCGTGATCCTATCTGAAATCAAAATATAAAAAAGTTGTCATTTAGCCACAGTGGTGGGGGCAGATTGCACCAACCTGAGAGCAAACTGGAAGCTGTTAAACTTGTTCTCCATTGTGTAGTGAAGTCACCACCACCGTGCCCCCATGGAGCCTTGGGAATACAGTTGTCTAATCCGGGAAGTGCGGAGAGCTGATGTGCCTGCACACACCCAAACTGGGGCTGATGGTGTCAGCACAGGGGTGGGGGCAGAAGTGGGGTGTGAACGTTTCCAGCTCCATCCTCACTGTGTAACAGCCCTTTGACACATTTCTAATTATAATACACACACACAGACAAAGAGGTAGCTGGGCTATTTTCGAAATCCCTGTCTACACCCTGGTGGAAACCGCAATACTAGCAACAACATAAATCAGAGCTGTTGCTAACAGTGTTGCACACGGCTTAGCGCTACAGTAGCATGGGTTTAATCACACTCAGAATCAAAGGGTCAGCCTGCTCCCTGCCTGAGCCAAAGCGCAGCTCGGAAGGCCGGATCCTGAGCCAGGCTTGATGCCTGTGCAGTGAAAAGACACAAACTCAGACACGGAGGAGAGGTTTGTCAGCACGAGGTCACCGGGCATGGGGCCAAACACTCGAAATCTCAACTTGGATGTGTAACCCTTTCTATGTGCAAGTGGTGCCCGTGAATCAGGGAGGACAGCTAGAGTAACGCTGGGAGGCTGGGCTCCAGCTACAGCCTTGGTGAGGTGACCTCTTCCCAAGCAGTTTGGGAAAAGGGGTACAAGCAACAGGTTGGCATGCAAAATAGCCTGAAAGTCCTTACAGCTATCCACCCCACTTGCAGGGGTGGATAGCTCTAAGGACTTTGTCTGACTGTGTCTTCCCCTGTCTTCATCCTTGATGAATCAAAGAAAATGGGCTCGAGAGATAAAGTACTGGGCTCCATGTCTTTGAAACCTACCCTCATTTCTCCCTGTGCACTTGAGACAAAGGCAAGACATCTGCCCAGCTGTTCTGGGGGGTCACCCGGTCGCTGTGAAATGCTGTCTGTGTAAGGCTTGAATGCTTGCCCTTTTCTATGTCCCTTCTAGGAAGATGGTGAAGCCAAAAGGATGCTCTCCTTTTATTCTGCTTATGTTTTATTGAAAGGCTTCTTTGAACCCCCCTTTTTTAAAGGAACGCATGCAGAAAGAGGAAGGAGGAAAACCCCATCTGCATGTAGACACATACACTTATAATCTCCCTGATTCCTCCTCTCTCTTCACAGGCACACAGATCTCTACCTTTTCTCTGACACACAGAGCCACACCAGCCCTGCTGCTGCCACACATGCACACTTCTGCATCCATCCCTTCTCTGTGCCGTTCCTCACAAACCCAGAGGCCCTTGACAACTTTCACCCTCATGCACACCCCAAGCTCACTGCAGCTTTCCTCCCTCCTGTTTGACTGCTGAATATGTGCTCAGCAGGTAACAATGTGTTTAAGACGCTCAGCAGAATGTGCAATAACTTTGACAGCGTGCTCAAATCCAGCTGCTGCTGAGCCTCACCACCAGCACCAAAGGCTGAAGCCACTGCTGCTTGGCAGTGTGCACAGGGGGACCCATGGCAGGGCTCTCTGAGTGGCTCAGGAGGGGCTGCTCTCCTCCTCTCCCATCCGTGGGGCTCTTTGCAGCCAAGGGTCTGCATTGTGCTCTGAGGCTCCAGCAGGGCCTCTGGGAGGGAGGGCCCAGCCAGGGGTGTTGTGAGATTGAGAGGCTCTGCCAGCTGCTGTGGGAAACTGCCACTGCCTGATGGGGAGAAAAGGATTCAGTTTCAGAATGGACTCTGACAGATGAGTTCAAAAGGTGTGAGGAAGCTGAGAGGGTGTGGGGGAGATGAGAGATGAGATAAGCTTTTTTTTTCTTGTTGGAATTTTTGTACTAATAATACTAATTAGTATTTCGGAGGCATTGAACACCTTTCATCAAGCCTGAAGCTCTTCAGAGAGGAATCCTAGGGGAATCTTTTTTCCATGTGTACAACTAGAAATGTCTCTTGTCTCCATGGCCCTTGAACGAGTTTGTTATTGACAGCATTAATGGGGGTGGCTCAGCAAATTTTCACCATCATATTTTTTCCTCATGTAGCCTATAGGTAGGGTGGCAGGCTGCCATGCAGAAAGCTTCAAGCTTCTGTTTCCCTGCCTGCAGTACTGGGGAGTTTTACTCAGAAACTGCCTTACCTGCAGCTTGAGGGTCTCCTAAAGCTGCCACCTATTCCTGGGAGATGGCAGTGTGTTTCCATGAGATTTCAAGCCCCTGGGAGCCTAACAGAGAGGCAGGCATGATTTCTCCAAGTTCAAAATGCAGTTATTTGCCTCCCTTGCATGTGTACACACACACACTGGCATGCTCCCCAGGATGATTACTGGAGCAGCCAGGAGTTGTAATTCCAGACCCACAGATTATATTTGCAGGCAATCTGGGAGAATTGTGTGTACACAGCTCTATAGGGAGACTGTCGCTATTAAGTTGGTTACCCTGTTGGAATTGCATTTGCCTCTCATATAAGATGAAAAATAATAGTTAGTGAAGGTGGATAAACAGGATATAAAATCTCATCAAAGATATAAGAGAGGGCTTGGACAGGATGGACATTTAAAGGTCAGGGTTGTCACTGGCTGAAGTGGTACAGAGCTATGTCAGCCCCTGGAAGGCAGCTATCCAGAACCCCAGGGGTAGGAATCAGCTGAACTCCAGTGATTTCAAAGCAAATTACCTGGATTTGCATGCAGAATTTGGCCCTCTCATTTTCCATGGTGAAGCTTGAGTAGGTCTCTATTTCAAGGTTTCTATTTAATTCTTTTGTGGATTAACATGGGGGAAAGAAGTGTGATTATCAGAAGTCTCCAAATCTTCTCTCTCTTCCTCCCTCCAACATTCCCTTCTTATTTTAAAATAATTTGAAATTATCTCTTTTTTTGCAAAGGCTTGGAGCTAAAATCTTCCATTTGCTGAGCTTTCTAGTGTTCTCCTTTCACTGCTGTCCAGTGCTATAAAATGAATATATTGCATCCCTTCCCAGTTGCCTTAGGAAGCAGTCAAATGGCTGCATTCCTCAACTGATGGATTGGCGTGTTCCTTTCTTGCTTAAGCCCAGACAGTGTTTTATGAGCTTGTCTCATGACAGGCTTGAGACACTTTGAATTGAACACAATCCTAGTTCAAATCACAAAAGCAGTCTTTAAATTCTACTTTGCTGTGTCTCTACTTTTAAGTGAAATTTTACTTAAACTGGTAACATTTCTTTTTTTTAATTAAATGTTCTGGGGACTCTCCCTGATTGTGTGAAGTCTGAAGATGTGGATGTGGGTAGTGCTCTGGAATGAAATGTGCATGTAAGAGCCTTGTGTTGTTTGGGTGTGTTTGTCCATTAATTTGTTCAGGAAGCCTTTGAAGCTTTATCTTGCAATCCAAAGCAAACACACTTCTGCTAAAATGATCTATGCTACTGGGGATAAAACATCTAATCTTATTAGCTTCCTCTGCACTTTGTCTCTCTCCTTGGCCAATGGTTAAACTGCATGATTTAAGTCTGAGAGTTCATATGTTGTGTTTCTGCCTCCTGTGAAAGTTGTGCTCTGTGGTTTGGGGTGAGATCCCCTGCCACGCTAGCAGTGCCCAGCCAGGGTCAGAGCTCAGGAAAGGAGGCAGGATGAGCGTTAATGGTAATGAGTCCCTGGCAGCAGAGATCTGTTTGTCTCCTCCATACCGGCGTTTGGCAAAGTGCTTGGACACGCATGGACCTTGAAAAACTCGAAGAGCTGTGTGATGAACAGAACTGAAACATGGGTTTCCTGCACAAGGGCTCAAGCCAAGTTCAGCAGCTCTGAGAGAAGTGGGTCATGTATGCCAGCACCTGTATTTTGCTGTGCTGTCAGGGGGTTGACAGGGCAAATCTCCTCTGCTCAGTGCTGAATCCTGGGACAGTGCTGAATCCTGGGACATGGAAATCTTCTGCAGTGGTTGAATGAGAGTGTGAAGTTGGGCTGGAGGGCCTCATGCCAAGAAGAGAAATGACAAGGCTAGGCAGTGCATCTGCCTGCTGTGGAACGCCCACGTCTCTCTCCCTTGTTCCTTTGCTGTCCTCAAAGGCTGCTCTTTTCAAGCAGCACAGTCAGTGATGCTGCTGCTGCTTGTAAGGCATCCAGAACACCCTAATTTTTGTGTGCAGCCCTGAAAGCTATCCCAATAGTAAACTGACCTCAGCAGGTCAAAACACATGGTAGTGTTGTGCTGGACACTACAAGCTCTGAGAGGCTGTAGTATGTATGTTTGTTGTGAAACGGGCCTCTCTGGTGATGATTATTTTTGTTACAGACAGAGTTGGCTTTAGTTTCTGTGTGGAAGATCCAACAATAACAGTGAGCCCTGCTCTCCTGGGGTGAGGGAAATCCAGAGGGGTTTAATCGGCAGGAAATTCAAGTAGGAGAATGCTCTGCTCCCGGCCTAAGGTTTCAGTATGTGCCTGATGAGCTGCAGAGCTGAAAAACCCCAAGTGTAGGTGAAGGTTCTTGGAGCCTGGCTGTTATTTTTGGGTCCTCTGAGTGATGATTTTGTGTTGTGGCCTGGGAGAGCCAGGAGGGGACTTCATCAGGCTGGGTGTCTCCAGCAGGTCAGGACACAGAAATAGGTGTAGTTCCCCTGTTGGGGTGGCCCTGCGTGGAGGAAGTTGCAGGGATAATTTGTGTTATGGTGAGCCTTAATGAAAAGAGGGGTCTGCAGATTTCCCAACCTACCATAGTCTATTCCAACACTGCCAAGGAGTATTGACCTCTCTAACCTCCCTTGAGGAGCCCTGCTGCTCTCCTGTGGCCTTGTTGTTGGCACAGCACTCCACTGGCCCCTCTACTGTGTGGACTGGCAGGGGCCCCAGCAGTTTGCTTTGAATGCCTGCATTTTGCTTACTGTGCAACGGGATGTCCCATGCACCTGGAAGACTTGGCTTGTACTTCAGAATTTAATTTTAATTTTATTAAGTGAATTCGGGGCTGGCAAAAGCTGCTGAAGCCCATTAGCTATGGAACACATCTTGCTTCCAACACGTACAGACTGAGCAGTAGCCATGCCCCTAACCTTTTCTTTTTTTTTTCTTTTGCATGCATCAGTTTGTAAGACTCCATTTACATAGAAGTTTGAGCCTCTACTGTATACAAAGCAAGGCCATATTTTATACAGAAAGACAGTGGTTGGCACAACTGCTGAGTCAAACCCTATGCCCATCAGTGGGCATGGTGACAGATTTTTTTGTTCTCATAGCAGGTACCTGCTAGATACCTGTGACTCAAAAGAGAAAAAGCCCAACAGAACATTTACATATATATTAAAGTAATTTTGCCTCTTCAGATAACTCTAAGAAGCCTTGAGTTCCTGGTATGCTATTGCCCACCATGTGGGCAAGGCAGTGCTATACTGAAGTAGCCCCCTTCATTTCTGCGGACTTCTTGGGTAGGAATGAATGAGAGGACAAAATGTTTCTCTGAGAGACATAAATAAGCTTTCCTGCAGGTGGGCAGACTCACTGCTCCAGGAAGATGGTGACATTTTCCTGCTAAATCTGAACACCTGAGGGATGTGGCTGGTGCTCATTGACTTGGGAGGTTCACCTGCTTGCCCTGTTTTGCTGGAGAGGTCTCAGCTGCAGAGAGCTGGGCTCCAGCCCCTCTCACTCAGGCTGCCCTCACTGGCACCAACAGTCTAATTTGGGCACCAAGCTGACCTGAAATTAGGATCAAGACTAGGATTTTCTTTAGCTCAGTCCCACTGAACTGCGATGTTGCAGGGCAAAGGAGAAGTTTCAAGGTCAGAGTAGAACTGTGTTTCCGCTCCTGAGTTCATTAGTTAGGGAAGAGCTGACATCCCTGTTCACATGACAGTTCCCCTCCAAGGGGTTGAGCTGCAAGGGCTCACAGGGTGCTCACGGTATCTGGCATGAGTAAGGGGCTAGCAGCTTCTGAGTGGTGGGTGATGTTGGTGGTATCAGCCTAGCGGGTAGCATGTGTGTGAAAGCTGGAGAGACGGGAGGGAATCACGAGGTGTGGAAGGATTGACTGTGTTTTCATTGTTTGGAGACTTTGCCCTTTCCAAGAAAAATAATCTGCAGCTTGAATATTTTTCTTTGCTGGAGGGGGTGGACATGTGTGCAAACGAGGTGTGAATTTTTATGAGAAGGTGTGAAAGCGCGTACATGAGTGAAGTGTGAATTACACGTCTATTTGTACATTGATGTCAACAAGTCCATGAATTTCTTCTTTCCACGTGAATGTCTCTTTCTCTCCCTCCCTCCAAACCCACATAAACACATGTGTGGGCAAATATGCCTTCCTGAGAGAAGATATTTGTGCAAGAATGTAGGTTTGTAAATGTTTGTGTGTTGAGCAATCTCTCCTGTGGAACAAAACCAGATGTTTTTTGGTATTCTCAGCTCTTCATGGCAGTGCTGCATTTTTTCCCCTCGTATTTTTCAGGATACTTACAGGATTATTTTAAGAAAAAGGGAAGGCTGCAGATCTGCCTTTGGGTGTGTGCGAAGAAAGTTATTTTGAAGAATGAATGTGTTAGAGGGCATGAAAAACATGGGGGAAACTGAGTGTTTTTTCACGGCAAAGGAAGCCTCGCTGGCCCATGAAGGGCCCTCCTGTTGCCCGTGTTTTTGCACAGGACACGTGCATTTGCTGCAGGCAGCGTGCAGGCAGCAGGTTGTTTATTCAAAGTGCTTTTTTTCCAGGAAGCATTTTTGCTGAGGGTCCTGCCTGACTCCTGCTGCTCGCCTTGGCGCTGGCAAGAGGGCAGTTTGAGCAGGCTGGGATGTCCCTACCGAGAGCTGGTAGACTTGTGACAGCCTGGCAGGGGACACCCCTGGGACCTGGCAAACCCTGTGGCAGAGGAACAGAGCCAGACCCACAGCAAGGGGCTGAGGCCACACAATCTGCACTGCTTTGCTACTCCTGGGTGGGCCTGGGGCTTTGCAGTGAGTGCTGCTGTGGAGGGAGAGGAACATCCCTCAGGACCATGGCAGTGGGGAACACCCTGGAACACACCCTTTGCTCATGGAGCTGCTGGGATGTGTGGTTACCCTCCTTTATCAAGGGTGATCCTTCTCTGTGCCTTGGCTCCCTTGGGGGTGTGGGTTGTGCTGCAGCCTCCATCTCAGGGTGTGCAAATGTGGGTCTTGGGAAAACCCAGTTGCACCCTCCTGCATGTCCAGGATCCTCTGGGGCTGTGGGGCTAACCTGACAGTGGGAACATCCCACAAGGGTTTGCATCCCACATTGTACCCCGCTGCTTATTGTCAGGGGGAACTTTCCACAATGTGGGACCAGGGCAATCCCATATGCCTGCCAGCCTGCCCTATGGAGGGACTTAGGGCTTTGTTGGGTTTTGCCAATTTTGGTGGGGTTTGTGTGTTTTTCTGGGTATGAAGAGGCAATATTATTTTCTGGGGGCAGCTGTTGCAGCTTGTGGGCCTGGGTGCAGATACAAGGGGGTGGCAGGGGAGTGGGGAAAGCAGGACACACAGTGGGGGCCCATGGAGAAAGGGACTTTGGGATTTGTAGTGCGTTATCAAGTGACCCTGTGATGCAGTGTTTCCTCCCAGCAAGTTATGCTATAATAAATTTGATTTGCAGCATTCATGAGATTAAATGTTTTTTTGATCACAAAATCACCCTCTAGGGCCTGTTCTAGCCCAAAGCTGAGAGAGCTTCCTCTGCTTACCACGCAGCCATTGCCAGCCATTTGTGGGCTAGTCCCACAAACCACCACTGCTGATTATCTGTGTCTGCAGCTCCAGTGCATGGGTTAGCTTGCAAGTCTGCTGAGACGTGTTTGCTGGGGCAGGCAGGTTGGGAGGGAGACACAGCAAAGGGAGAGGGGCTTTCATGGGGTTGCAGGCTGGGGCCAGGAAGGACAGGTACTGTCCTTAGCTCTGCCACACAGTGTGGCTGGGTCTGGGCTCACCAGCATCCCTGACGTGCCTCAGTTTCCTTCCCTGGAAACAGCACAGCTTTCTGTCCTCCTGCAGCTGGATTGAATTTGTAGTGTCTAAATTCTGGTGTCTCTTGAGGCAGCTGTGGGAGACTGACACAGAACAGCTTGCAAAGGAGGCAAAAGAAGGGATAAAACAAGGCAGCTACAGATGATCTGATATCAATCTGTCTCTTACTTTATGGCTCTGTAATTGCCTTGGCAAGAGCATTCATTTCTCTTTTCTGGTCTGTGTGAAATGCGGTATGTAAGTGTGGCAGGAGGTGGAGGGGAAAGGAGTGTGTTTGTTCTGCAGAATAATTCTCCTTGCCCAGAGATTAATATCATTATTAGAGTACCAAAAGGATGTCAATGGCCTGGAGAATGGTCTTTATCAGACCACTGCTATCAGTGGCCCCGGGAGGCCTGCTGTGCACACCTGATGCCCAGAACATCTCTCAATGCCTTGTTCCCTTCTGTGTCTCTGCAGCTCAGCCATGCGGGGGTCGCCTGAACTCCAAGGATGCTGGGTACATCACCTCGCCAGGGTACCCCAATGACTACCCCTCCCACCAGAACTGTGAATGGGTCATCTACACCCCTGAATCCAACCAGAAGATTATCCTCAACTTCAACCCTCACTTCGAAATTGAAAAACACGACTGCAAGTAAGAGCCTTCCTCTACCGCTCTAGTACATAGTTACCTCCTCTTCCTGCTTTTGCCTAGTCTTGGGTATGGGTCTTGTACTTCTGCTTGAAATCAAGCATCACTCTGAGCCCCCACAGTGCTGCATCTCTTTGCCTTTCCAGAGCAAGGGTTGCCTGTGAGGTTGTAAGATGCTGCTTTGGACACATAGGATGAGCCTACTCTGCAATAAACCTGTAGTTCTTAACTTGGCCTGATACTGCCTGAAAGTAAGATCCAACTGGTTAAAAGGTTAAAAGGCCACTGTTTTTTCTGTATTGGAATAGCCTCACTCTTCTTTTAAATCATACTGGGAGAGCAGAGCAATTTCCTGCTGTGTAACTAGGCAGAGGTATGGCAGAGTGCCCTGTGGCTGGAGACCCAGATTTAGGCCATGTGAGGCTGGAGGCATGGTGGTCTGAGCTGTTTGGGCTGGATCTGACTTCCCAGTGCTCTTTCTGCTATGTTTGGTAAACTGGGGAGATGAGTTTTTTTTTTACCTTTTATTCCCTTTTTCTTCTAAGAAAGGACCCAGAAACTAGATGTCTGGGAAAAACAATTAACAACTAGTAAAGAATAATTAAAGGCATCAAAGGGTGTCATAAAAGGCTGAGTTAATAACATGGTCTCAGCAGACATTGAAACCTGTGGGTTTCATCTGGAATCCACAACCAGCTACAGGGATGCCTGAGTGTGAAGGAGCTTGGGGTCTCCTAAAACAGGCCTGACATAGCAGTCCTGCTCAATACACTGGTCCTGTTGATTAAAAGGGGGTTGCATATGGAGAGGGAAATTCTGTTTGTAAAAAAGGACAAAGGAACAGGGGAAGCATTTATGGGGCTGCAGAATCAGTCCTGCGGAGAACAAAGAATTCAGCATGGGTTTGATGATGTACTGAAGGTTATGAAGTGCAGAGCTGGATCCTCAGCTATCATAAATCAGCATAGCTCCTCTAACTCTAATGAAGGTGTGCTGATTGATGTCATTGGGGATCTTGTCACCCCCTACAGATAAAGTCTGGGCTAATAAGGCTTTGAACACCATGAACTCTCCCTGAAGTCACTGTGTGTGCAAGGTGTTTTGCGCTTTGCAGGATCAGGCCTGTGTATAAAGAAGGGAGAAGGTACAGTAAGCCTTTAAGTGGGCATAGATGAACACAACAAGGCCTTGCAGTGGAGGTGAGAATGATAGATGCTATCAGATTTTATTGCTGCTTGCATAGGCTGAACTGCACAGCCTCCTCATAGCTAATGCAGTTGCCCCAAATTCACAGTGATAAAAGCTGTATAGGCCCATATTTGCCATCTGAAGAGTGTGCCATATGCAACAGGACAGTGTTGCATGCAGGGCAGGGATCAAACTGGACCAGAGGGACTCCAGCTTCTGCCTCTTCAAGGCCTCAGGCAAGCAAAAACAGGTTGGTCAGAGAGCTGGAAGTCCCCATGGGCACCAGGCTTTTCCTCCACCTGTAGGAAGGTGCCAGTTTTAGCTCTGATCATCTTGTGCAACTTTTGCCACGCTTTGCTGCCTGTGAGGGAGCATTGGCTGGTCCCAAGCTGCAGGTGGTGTGTTCAGTGGTGTGCTCAGGACTGCCTGAGCTCTGGGGGTGTTGGTTATGCCTTTGCTGCTTTTTGCTTTACTGTGGCAATCTACTGAGTGGCTGCTGTGTGGTCTCACTATTTCCCTTTTTGCTTGTATGTGCACAAGGAAGCTTTTCTTAAAGGGAAATAGGATTTATCCACTTGCACTTGAGCTTCTGCTGGCCACAGCTGTGAGCTGAGAGCCAAGCTGACTTAGGGTGCCTGCTCTCTCAAGCCAGCACTGAAGAGGAGTGGGTTTGAAAGAGCTTCATGGAGAGTGCTTGATGGGAAGCATAACAGAGCAGTGAAAACAGTGCATGATAAACATGGCCTGAAAGAAATGGATAGGAGTGAGATTATTTTAAGTGACCAACCAGGAGGAGGCAAATACGGACGCTGTGTAAAGCTTGGGCATTAATACATTACATTAATAATAGGTCACCATCTAGTGATAAATCTCATCTGAGTGTCAGAGGGTTTTTTATGAAGAAGCAAGGACCTGATTGCAGCTGCAGGTGTGAACCTTAACAGGAACAGGAGATCAGCATCAAAGACACAGTCTCAGGGCAGAGCCCTCCTTTTGACATCTCATCATTAATATAGAGCACATTCACATCAAGGTGCCAGGCAGATGGACTCCATGGAGGCACTCACTCTCTGGGCAGACAAGGTCCCCGGCTCTGGTGTTGCCACCTGGCAGCTATTGGAGCAACAATGGGGCTAGTCTGTGCTTCCAGCTGCCAGAGGTAAACACCAAAACCCCTTCCTCTGTTGCCTCTTCTTTCAACATTTCATTTTACCTTATTAGGCTAAAGTTTCTCCCTCATAAAGCATAACATTTACATTCCTAAAACCCATTTGAAAGCCTACAAAAATGTCTCCAAAGTCTTTTTAGTTTTGCTGTGTCCCTTCTGGCCTTCCTTGTATCTGCTTTGGATTTCCCTTTGGGACAGGAGGCATTTCCTCCTGTGTTTTGTGCTGTGCCTGACACCCTGGGGACCTCTGAGGAAAGGTCAGTGATTTCCCCTCGGCCAGCAGCTGGCTGGAAGGGGCCTGTGAAAGTGGTGCTGCCTGGATGCCAGAGCAAGAGCTGCCTTCAGAGAACAGCTTTGGCAGCCTGGAGGGTGGAAGCATCAGGCAGGGATGGATGCCCAAGGTGGCAGACAGAGGTGGCTGCTCAGTGCTGCTTGTTGCTATTGTTTTCTGGAGGCACATCTGGGCTTTTATTTTTCAGCTATGTCCAGCTGCATTAAGTAACTGCACTCTATCACCTGCATCATGAAAGGAGTAATTTGGTGTAATTGAAGTCCCAGAACATCTCTCTCTGAGTGCTGTGTCTGTGCTCTGAGGAAGTGTCTTGCTTTAGGAGCACGCTAGGTTAAGAAAATTGGCCTCCTCCTGCTGTTGTGGCTGTTAGGCACCAGCAGGGATCCCTGTGGCAGGGAGGGTGGGCATGCTGTGGCAGGGAGTAGGGGCCAGAGCCATTGTTTGTGCTGTCCTGCAGCTGTGGGGCCACAGCAGTAATGCCAGAGCCAAAAGGGAAGTTTGATGCTCTGATAAAAGATCTGCCAAGCTATTCAGAAATGATCATTCTAGTGTCTGGCTGTTTGTTTCCCTCTGTGCTGCGAGTGCAGCTGGAGCTCAGGTACTGCACCCCACATCACTGGTATCTGTTCAATGAACAGGGAAGTGGTATCCAGTGGAAAAGAGCAGGCTGCTGCTGTAGTGAAATGTTTCCACTTCTGTGTGGTATGGGGGTTGCTGGGCACTCTCGTGCATGCTGGAGTTGATTTGGGATCCCAGGAGTGACCTGAACCATTTGCAATAGATGGGCAACAGGGACAGCTTTTGCAGTCATGTAGCTAAGCTGTCCACTCCTTAATTGCCATTGTGCTGTTCTGTCTGCTCTGCTTGCTTGGAAAATCCAAGTCCAAAACCTCAGCTATGCATGAGTCATTGTGTTTATGACCAACCACCTTTTCTGTTCGTGCCACTCTCCTGCTGCTGGTCTTCTCCCTGGACCACTAAAGGCTCCCTCCTGTGTTTGGCTGTTTTCTCTGCCACCCCCAGCCACACTCAGCTGACCCTACCAGAGAGTTGGGCTGGGCCATGCACGCGCAGCAGAGGCAGCTCCCTCCAGGCTGCAGTGGACGTGCTCGTATTTCTTCTGCCAGCACAAGACCTTCCAGCTGAGTCATAACATCTGCTCCAGAGGAACAGTGTTTTAAAACATCCCGACTGGTAGTCAGACCACAGCCAGTGGATTTTTCTGCGGCCATTTCCAGCACATGCTGAACGGGGTAGCAGTCGGTGGGATCCCTGCCTGGGAAGGAGTTAGGGGACGGCTGCCGCGGCTCGCAGCCCCCTCTGGTGGCACATGCCAAACGCTGGCTAAAGTTTCTGGAGACAGGGGCTGGGGACTCCCAAATGGGCTGGAGATGGCAAACTGGAAACTGACCTGCAGTCAGGCTCTTCCTCCTGACTTTGGGTCCCACTGTCAAGCCCAGAAGATTTCAATAAATAGGAACCGGGGCCACTATCATGAGGAAATTTATACAGTGGTCACTGTGACCTCCTAAGTGCCCTAATGGTGCCAAGAGAGTTGAATCATCCTGATGTGCGCTGGGTACAGAGCAGGCATGGCAGGAGGAGACACGTCTGCTCCCAGCTTGAAGGCGAGAGTGAGCCAAGGTTTGGCTGGGGAGACAGCACCTTCCTAGCACCCATGTCACAGAGCACCGCTGGCCAGGGGACACCGGCAGCAGCATGCCACAGCACAAAGGGTGACATGTGCAGCTTGGACAGCCACTGAAGGCCTCTTATGGCAGCATGGCCATCTCCTGAGCAGCCAAAAAGCTGGGCACTGGAACAAAACAGCTCTGCATTCTTCCTAGAGAGCCACTGGCTCAAATTCCTTTGAGCTGATGTGGCAGGCAGAGCTGCATCCAGAGCCAGTAGCCACAGCCAGGCAGGCAGCTGGGGCTGCCGCTTTCAGCCTGCCTCTCTTGCCATCTCCTTCAAACAAGAGTGTACTATTGGGAGAAGCCATCCTTCCATCAGTGAGGGTTAAGAGTAGACAAGGCAGCAATCATGGACAGCTAATTAGTAAATGCTTTGAAAAGTATGCATAAGTAGCTTATTAGCAAACATTTTAGAAACAATGCAGTTCATCTAGTGATTGGCAAAATGCTTAGAAAAGAGAAACACATTTGGAGCACTGGAGAATGCCAGGGCTTGGAGGGGTTCTTTGCTAGGATGCAAGGGGAAGTGACTGCATCTCCTGAAGTACTGGGGGAGTGGAGCTTTAACTCTGCAGTGAGGGGAAGTCAAAGATGAGATGTTGAGGAAGGCATTTGCTTGCTCATACATCTGTGGCATGGATAGCCAGAAGCAACATTTCTAACGTACAGGAAATTATTCAGTCTGGGTAACATGACACTGCAGCTCAACTTGTCTTCAAATGGGCTTCTACTGTTTTTTAACTCCATCCAGCATCCGCTGTATGGTTCATAATTCCCATCAAGCCCGGGTCATTTTCCAGAATGGAACATCAGTGAATGGGTTAGCTGTGATGATGAGACCAGCCACATGAGTTAACAGCTCAAGGTTGTTCACATCCCTCTTCTCTGCTTCCCATCTCTGCTTTCTCTGTGGCTGTGCTCCTCTGTGCCCCAGAGCCTTTTCCTGGAGAGACAGGCCCGGTCCAGGCTCTGCAGAAGGTGGTGGCCCCAAATACACTCTCATGGAGTCTCCTATGACCCACCAGCTCACTAACATCCGGCGCATAGGAGTCAAATCTTGTTTTGCACCTTGCTTCCTGTTGGCATGATGACAAATTGAGGGCCAGCTGGTGACACTGGGAACAATAGGATTAGAGACAGAGACCTCTCCCCCTCCTTCCTGCTGTTGAGGAGGAACTGGTAGCCGTGGTGGTGTACTCGCTTCTTAGTCAGCCTCTCTGTCCAGCAAGGGAAGGAACAGGACCTCACAGCATCTGGAGAGGGAGCCAGGACAGGGCTGGCTGTGGTGACTCCTGAGTGGGTTCAGAATTCAGCTAAAAGTGTCAGAAACTTGTGCCTTTTTTGAGCAAGCTCCAGCTCTAAATCCTTTGCATCTTTGCAGACCCTGCTCAGTGCAGAGGTAGTAGGATAGGAGCAGGGCAATCCCACTGGAATGCCTGATACACAGTGTTGAGGTGCTCCTGCTGTTTCAGCAGGAGCAAAGGCCTGAGGCCTTTGACTATCTTTGCAACAGTGCTCCAGCCCACAAGGTGACACCAGGTGACACCCTTCACAGAGGCTCATCCCAAACAGGTCTCAGAAGCCTAAATAAATGTATGTGGGACTATGAGTCTTGGTCACTTTTTTTGTGTGGTACAGAGGGCTTAGCAATGCTCTTCTACATCATGGGTTTGTTGTCTGGATGCAGGAGTTTGAAGGTTTAGTGAATGTAAGGGGAGTTCTAGGCTGATATTTTTGTTAAGGACTAGATGCAAAGCTCTGTAAAGGAAACGTGAGATTTTACCTTGATTTACATAGGAGCTAGTTTAGCCTTTTAGTGAGCAACTGTTTGATTTAGCTACTTGCAGCCTTTTTAATGGATATAATCCCTGTTGTCAGGCTGTAACAAGGGACTGGCAGACTCCCCAGCAAATATCAGTTCTGAGAGTTGTGAGATTTGGGTTCTTCCCCTTTCCTGCTATTGATTTCTTTTTCCTGCCTTGGTGAATCACCTAAAATTCCCTGTGTTATAAAGAAAAGAAGATCTGGGCATCTGCAGGCATAAAACCCAGTCTAGATAGCAGCAGTGCAAAGCATGCTCCCTTCCAAAGGCTGCTGAGCAGCAGCATCACACAGGAGTAGGTCAGAGTGCAGCAGAAGACGACCAGTTTTATTCTCAGTCTTTTCTGGCTGGGTGTGAATTCTGCAATTAAATATGAATGCAAAATAAAAAGAACAGACTGCAAAGAACAGACTGAAAAACACAAGAAATTTGTGGTTGCTTTTGGCCACAACTCAGCATAGAACATATTTGAAGGAATTGGGGGAGGTTAGGTTTTAGTCTGAGGCAAGTTCTCAGTTTCCTTTAAATCAAGCGGCTGCACACCACCACTGAATTGCATGGTAATAATATGTTGCAAACCACAGTCTGGTGATCCTGGAATTCCTTATAAGTTAATAGCAGTCATGGTCCACTAATCACAGCTAGGATGTTTTAAGCAACTGTCTTTGATATATTAGTTCAAATACACCATAGAAAGCCTTCCTTATGCTGGCTTAGTGAGTAGATCAGTAGGTCATTAGAAAGAGTGAATAACCTAGGGATTTTCCTTTGGTTTCTCACCTCACCCCACTGCTAATCCCAAGGAATTCTTGAGATCTTCATGCAGCCTTAGTGAGCAACCACAGTATAGTGGTATGGTGTGGTTTTAAAGTAACACTGGGTCAGACATGGAGATATTATTGTTTAATGAATTCCTAGAAGCAGAGCATGAAGCAGTGGGGTCTGACAGCAGAAATCCTCTGCCAAAGACTTCATTCTGTTACAAATGGCACAGAAACTAGCAGGGTGGCTGCTCGTGTTATGTGACTGCCCCCAGCTTCTCGCAGCAGTACAGAAGATAATGCGTGAGGAATCTTTTGAGGCGGAGTTGTGCTTCCCTGAGACAGGCAGTACTCATCCACTGGTGATGGGAGAGTGCCTGTTCTCAGCCCCGTGCCTGCTGAGGCCATGCTGCATGCAGGGTGTTTGCATGGGAAGTGCTCCACGTGTTAGAAGCCTCCAGGGAAACCTCAGAGCTGGGACTGTTGATGGATGTCCAACAAGGAGAAGTGCCCCCCCCGCCCTCCACCAGCAGCACAAGAGTTTGAGGCATGTGCTCAGCTTCCTTCCTCTTCTGTGAGTGTTGTGTGAGGTTTCATTTACATTGTTATTTTGCAGTGAGAAGGAAGGTGTAATGACAGCCTCTTTGGTAATACCAATATTTGGCTGTTAATCATGGGTGAGAATACAGTCTGGGATCTCCATCAGCAGAGGGGACTGACTCACCATTGATCTATACTCACTGCATCTTGTTGTAGTTTTTTTTGACCCATTTGATTTCTTAGGTTTTCTTTTGTGAAAACCCTCTGATTTTTCTGCCATTCCGGAGCAAAACATCTCTCTGTCTTTAAATATGGCAGATGGGGATTTCTTCAGATGTCCAACAACTCAATTGAAGGAGACCTCAGGAGACCTCTCCCCTTCCCTGTCCCCCTTCTCAGCCTGTCTTTTCATCTGCAATCTGGAGATGTAAGGGCTATAGTAATAGAGTGTCAGAGGAAGTAATTGATTCATCACACGCCAAGAGAGGAGTCTGTTGCCTTCAGTGTCAATGGAGCTGAACCAGAGCCTGGAAGGGTGAGGGAGGCTTGTAAACACTCCATGGCTGAGCTGGCAGGACAAAGCAGACACACTGCCACGGCTGAACGGGAGGGTGACACAAGGGTTGCTTGAAAGAAAATCTTTCTGAACAAAGCAGTGTCAGGGTCCTTGTTCGTGGGAGAAACAGGGACAGCCCCATCCCCCTGCTCCCAGAGCACCTTAAGGAGAAAAAGTACCTACCAGCCTCATGCAGCATCCCATTCCCTCACCTCTGTCTCCCTCCTCTATCTTGACATGGCTGCCTCTCTGATCTGCTGTCCTGGGCTGGGCTGAGCTCACCTCAGGGGTACCAACCAGCCCCTGCCAGCAGCTAATTCCTCCCACATCCCCAGATAGTCATTGCTGTCAAAGAGAGCCATGTGGGAGGCCACTGCTGCTGCCAGTGCACAGCAAGGTGTGGCACGTGTGTGGCACAGCACTCGCCCTCATTCAGGCATTGATGTGCTCAGACTTGGCACTGTTTGGTTCAGATGGCTATTGAGCTGCAATGCCCATATTGTGAGGAGAGAAGGGAGTAGGAGATGCTGTGCTATGCAGTAAGCAAGGAGGGATCAAGCAGGATTGGTGCACTGTTTGCCTCAGAAACAGCTCTTACTGCAAGCTGGCACAGCCAAATTGTGGGAATGCCCAAATAGTGGAGGCTGCAGGCCAGTCTTGGCAGCAAAGCTTTACTCACTTGTGCAGCAGCTAAGGCGGGATCTGGGCTGTGAACAGGCTGTGTCTGAGAAAATGCAGGGTCAGAAAGTCATGCTATGGTGGGGCAGTCCCAGGGTGACCATCCATCATTAATGAGGGATGTAGACAGCCAGGAGGGTGAGGGTGGGCTGGTCAGGGCTCTGTTCTTACAACCTCCTTTATACAATTGGTGCTTAATGAGGTGTTTATTTCAGTTTTGTTCTGAAAAAAAGCCAGTGCAAATGAGTGATAGTGGAAAGTCCAGCTACCAAGTTCTGATCCTCATCTGATCCCAGTTTTTACTCTTTCCTTTTGCTTTTCACTGCATGTTGTGTCTAAGGCCATGATGACACTGCACCAGCAAGGTGTGATGGGACATCACTCCCTCCTCTGGGACTAGGGCTGGCACAGCAGGCCACGTGAGTGTTCCCTAATCCTCATCAGCACCCTAGAACTTGGACAGCCCGACCTAAACTCGTCCCCACCTATTGCTTGGGCTGTCAGGCACTGGATCCCATCAGAAAAGTGAAATCTGTACTCCCACTACCCCCACTGCAAAGAGATCAAAGTGAGCATTTACCCTTGCCTTATGCCTGCTCTGCTGCTTTTTGGCAGTAAATTTTCCTTTTGTGGTTATCTTTTATTATATAATTTTTTTTCTTTCTGTTAGTGATCAAGTGCCTGTGAGTGGTGACAGTAAAATGATATAGAAACCAAAGTCTAATTTTTTCCACAGATGGATTGTAGCAGAAGGAGAAAAGTGCAAATGCATTTTCTCAAGTGTCCTGTGTTTTGGGGTATGAAAGGGTTGTGAGTTGCTTCAGTTCCCTTAGAACAGCAACAGAAGGCAGAATGCCATGGAAAGGAGGCTTATTCTGAGCATGCTTTATATATTTTATTCCTGATTTCACCATGATTCTCCCCTCACCAATGAACACCAAAGACATCTTGCAACAAAAGACCCCTGTAGCTAAAAATAGAAGAGTGAGGAATTTATAGAGATGGTTTTGGAGACAGAAATAAAATTAAACAGCCATGTGTAACTCCTGAACAACAGCCTGCAGAAAACCCCCTAAGTGCACATTAGCACATCTCTTTTCTTGTATAACAGTCGGTTTTCCAGAGATGCCCCAGATGAGAGCAGCTCTCGGCCCCAAGGCGCCTTTCCGCAGCTTGCGGGAGGCAGCCTGGCATGGATGAGCGGCACAGTGCGGGGAGCCTTTGCTCTCCTGTCTCAGGGGAGGGCAGCAGCATGCTAGGAGCTGAAATTCCCTCCTGAATCACAGCTTGCCTCAGGAGCACTTTGCAGTTAGGGTGTATTCCTCACTTTGCACGAGGTGTTTTGGCTGCCTTCCCCCCCTGGCCTCCCGCATAAGTTAGCAGTAACTGCTGAAAGGCTCTTCCCATCCATAGTGCTTATAGGGGGTGAAAACAACAACCCAAAGGGTAAAAAATAGAGCCTCTTCATAGTTTCCATTTTTTGTCGTCTTCAAGGCATTTTTGAAGAAGCTTTCCAATCTAATAGAGTTATTTTCCCTCCTTCTCTATTTTTCTTTTTCTCTCCCTCTTTCCTTTTTTAAATTTTTTTTCTTTCCCTTTAACTGGATAACTGGATTTTTTTCATTTTTCAGAAATTCTGGTCAGATTTCTTGAGGAGATAAGAAAATAATCCAAAGCACAGTAGAATGATTACAAACCCCCACAATAATGTGGTTACACAAGACGTAATTGGATACAAAAAATTCAAAACAAACTTCTGAGAAATCCTAAGCAGTTTTGCCTGTGCCATCACCCCCCACTCCCCCCACACCAGCCTAGCTCTCCCCCTGCTTGGATTTTTGTCATTTTAGTCACTGAAATCCAGTGAAATCCCTTCAGATTCAGAACAATTATAGCCCATTTCTCTCTGTTGTTGCCAGAGTCAGTTATTTCCATAAGGGCAAAACAAGGGCAAGCTCTGTGAGCATCTTTTGCCTCAGCATAGGCAAAAATGGCCCCAAAAGGTTCAGACTGAGATCAGATTCATCTCTGCATTGTTCAGACACCCAAAGCCCAGGTCTAGTCAGTAAGAGTGATTCAAAGTACTTCTGTTGTCAGTGCAGAAGAACAATTAATCCCAATCCAAGCTGGGGGCGAGAAATCTGCTTCCACTGAGAGTAGAGGACGTTTCGTTGGCTAAACCTAGATGTGGTACAGGCTTTTTAGTTCTGTGCACAAATCCATATCAGAGCCTGTGTCTATGAGGACTGATTCTCTTCTCACACCAGGATAAATTAGGAGTGATTACCCTTAAAATGATGAGTTACACATGTGTAAAACCAGTTCAAGTCAAAGGAGAATCCAATTCATCTGCTGTGTTTATAATTAATTACTCTGATTAAGGGCTGGCAGCTGAGATCAAACTCCATTGCTCTTGTTTCATCAGACAACAGTGGTGCTTGCCTCTGCTATCATGGCTGTAAAAAAAACCAAAATCATTTAAAAGTCCTCAGTAGCTTCTGAACAATTTAACCTTTGAAGGGCATGTCCTGCAGTTGCTCAAGATTGTGTAAACATCACAGAAAAGTTTTTTTTGTCTTTCGCAATGTAACCACCCATGAAATAAGGATTTGGTTGGAAGGTGGCGTACAAAAAAGCATGAAGATGAGTGGTGACACAGAAAAATCTACTAAGCCAGCTAGCACATAATGGATATTAATTCTAGCCACCTCTTGATTGCACAACAAGCACAGAGATGCTAGTTCACCATTTCTTAACTATCTCTATACTACTACTGCTATTTAGTTTCTAAGAAACTGTCTGTTCTTAGAGAATGTTCAAAAAACCTCATGCTTTTTATAAGAATTTCTGAGAAATAAGCCTCCCACCACCTTTTCAAAGGGGTAACAGTTCTATTTACTAGCTGCCTGTGTGGCTAAGCACAGGCCTTGCCCAGCTACCTGCAGAATATTAACACCTGCTGAATTTCACTAGAATTGCAGTTTCTCTTCCTCTCCTCAGCAAATGCATTCAAGACACAATGACATATGGTTCAAGCAGATCAGAGGTCTTGAGCGCTCAAGTCAGCCCTGGGCATTCCCAAATTTAGGGTTGTTGGCATGCAGTCTGTACCTATTTGTCTCCCTGTCTATCTAGGCCAGATTTCTCCAATAGAATATAATCTCTCCAGTCAAGACTGGGTTCTATTCTTGGCCGTGCTGCAAACTTCCTGTGTGACCTTGGCGCAGAAGGCTCCTCTCTGCCTTCCTACCTCCCAGGGTCTCATGAGAATCCCGTCATTACTGTTTGCCAGCTGCAGTCATGAGCCCCATGGAAACGCCTATAAATAATAGCTCCAAATTAAACATTGGGGGGAGGTTCAGGTTAGAGCCTTGCCTCCCTCTCCAGTCCTGGCAAGCACTGGAAACAGGGCTTTGCTGAGTGCAAGTCCTCACCTACTTCAAATCATAGCTCTAGAGAGAGACAGACAAAGCCGCCAGCTAGGTCAGAGCTTGGCCAATCCTCCTTAGGCTTTGAAGCAAGGCTTGCACAAGTTTATGCATTCAGAGGTTGAGTGATATGGCTGTGAACATATATATAATTTGTTATTCGTGTTTCTCCCTATGCTATGCTGGTGTCCCTGTAATGCCCTTGAAGCATGTTTCAGGGGGAAGGACTCAGCATCTCTTGGGACCTGGGGGTGAAGGTCAGTGGAGCTGTTGATTTTGTGTTCAGCAGTATGGGTCACTAAACTATTTGTGCTGGGTGTCCCTCTGGAGAGGAGCACCCAGAGGAATGTCACAGGCTTGCTGGTGCTGCTCCCCACATGGACATTTCTGGAGCTCAGCAGTGCCTGGGTGGGCACCTGGGAGGTCTGCCCTGGCCCTAGGGGATCATGGAGCACAGCTCAATGATCAGGGAGCAGATTGCCTATTTTTCAGCAGAAAAGGATTGAAAAGCTGGAGGTCTTCTCATAATTGCTACAGCTGGGGCTTGTTTGCCTTTGTTGCACCTCATTTCGGAAGCCAGCAGCAAAGTGACGTGGGAAAAAGAGAAAGGAAAGCCTGGGAAGCAGAGAGGTTGACTGGAGGAAAAAGCAAGCAAACAAGCATGAATAATACAGGCTGTAGAAGTGCTTTACAATTAGTTTATAAAAGCTCTCTTAACATCAGCAAAGCACTTTCTACTAAAAAATCTGTAATAAAAATGCAGCAATATTTGTAAGCATTGTACATTTTTCGTTTAATTCTGTTAAACAACTTCAAGAAGACCATCTATGCCTTGTATTTCCCTTTTCTCAGCCTCCATAGTCTGGGCAGTTAAAAGCACTTCAGCATTGCCTCCTAGCCTCAAAAGTCCCTGGTGAAAAGCAGTTTGAGGTGGTTTCAAACCAAATCACTGGCATTCTCACTCAAGTGGCAGCTCAGAATATCTTGCCATTGTGCCATTGGAGGAGCAGCCAAGTGTGCTCACCTTCCTGCAAAAGAAGAGTTGGTTAATCAATCCGTTGTGCTTGTGGGTTACAGAGGTTGCACCCTGCCCTCACATGTTTATGTTTGGCTCGTTGGAGCGATGCCTAGGTGTGGAGAGGTGGCCATGAAATGTGCTTGGAGGTGGCAGCTTTCCCACTGGAGGTAATGCCAGAGAGGTCAGCCCACAAAAATGTTGGTGCACGTTGACTGAAACAAGGGATTTGGTTATATGAGTGAATGCAAATTGCTGGGCACTTATGAGACAGTTTGAACACCACTGCAGCATAAATGTGTCCCACTCAGCTGTGCCCTAGGCCATAGTTATCTGAAAATGAAATGGTTAGAGTAGAAAGCATGGTTGGGTTTTCTTCCAATTTTTCTTCTTGTTTTTCACAAGGGAAGAAGAAAGTCTAGAAACCATATTTAAGCTTAACAGGAGCGAAGATTTGGCCAAACTGGATTGTAACTTGACCCAGAATGAGGAGAATGGGGTTTATCTGTTTGATGGAGGGCCAAGGCATGGACATGCCTAAAGCTCATGGATCCAAAACAATCTGTGGTGGGGATTAGCTGGCATTCTTGCTGAAGTTTGGAAGTTTAACAGTTTTGATTGGCTGTCTTTAGTGTTTCATTTTGAAAGCCTAAAGCTTAATTGCTGTGGTGGAGAGGAAGTAGGGGCTCCTGCTCATCTGGGCTGGTGCTTTCTCCCAAGTCTAGTACTTCCCCAATTCACACTCTGTTTATATGACCCAAAGAAAAGGTTTTGCCTCATGCAGAGCAGAGGACTTAGGCCAAGATTTTTTGACTAGGGAAGAAAATTCTTACACATTTCTATTAATTTTACATTTGGCAAAAAATTATTTCCTGACCTTCTCTTAAAGGCTTTTTTCAGTTGTTTATAACATTTGATTTATTCAGGATTAGCTCCAGTGTGAGAAAGCTAAGTTAGATGCTTGAATGAAGCCAAATAGGTCTTAATTTAAAGAGGCAAATATTTCCTGATGATTTACTTACTAGATTCATTCTTTTAATTTTCCATTTGCAGATTGCCCATGAGCAGATTGCAATATTCCCTAATTGTATGTATTACTGGAAATCTGTCACCCATTCAATAAGCAAAAATTTCTTGGTCCAGAACTTGCTTCTGAAATTCCAGGGCTCCTACAGAACTGGGTAGCTTGAGGAGCCATGTGGACAGCACTAGGATATTTGTTGTGCTGGCCACAGCAGAAGCTGTGATCATTGCAATCAAGCAGCTGAAGCCATGTACTGTGTTGGCAAGGTACAACCCCACGAGGGCACAAACAGATGTGGTTCCCTGGGATGCAGCTAACCTCTGCCTGTGCATGAAAATGGCAGCTTCTACAGTCCACTCCATTAACTGTGTTTTGCCAACATTCATGTTTTTGCCAAATTAATTTTTTGCCACATAGTCAAATTTCACTAGTAGCCAGTAGTTCTGCAACACAGATGTGCACTTCAGATGTGGAAGGGCTGCAAGCACGCTGAAAGCAAGTAGTTATTTAGAGAACAAAATGTCCCTGCTGTTTGCTCAGTACTACTTTAAACAAATAGACAAACAAGGAGGAAAAAATTCTACTTAGAAGAAGCACTGACACTGTCTTCTATGTTCCTCCTCCCTGGAGAGATGGTCGGATGAAGCTCCACATGATGGACATTAGTGGGGTCATGCAGGGTGCTGCTGACTGGTGTCAGGGTAACAAGGGGTCACAAGGTGATAGGGGCTAGGCCGAGCTGAGGAGAGAGTGGGGGAGCAATCTTCATTTGCATTGCTGTGTGTCCACACACCAGCTAAGCCAAATGCTCTTCCTCTTCCAGTGCCACTTCTCAAGACCGCTTGGATTTCACCTTGGCCAAGCCAATTGAGTCTGTAATGAAGTTAAAGGCTGGGCAATTGCAGCTAGTTGAGTGCTCAGTCCAGCGTAGACAGGATTTTATCTGCAGGCATTTTGCTTCTGGCTCTCAGCCTGATTTAATCCCAGAAAGGAGTGAAACCAAAGCTGTCTGGGCCATCTTTCTTTGTGGAGGAGCACACTAAGTCCCTGTAAGTTTGTTTTGAGGCTGTTGCTCGCCGATATGTGCTTTACAGAACGGGAATGAGTCACATGAGGATCATTCTGTATCCAGCAAGCTACTTCTCCTTTCAACTCTCCATTCTCAAACAGAAGATCTTGTGACAAAGAAGAAAGGCAGATTCCTGGCAGCCTGGAAATGCTTTTTTCCTCCCTGGCCCCTTAAGAAGAGCTGTAGCATGTTGTTCAAACAGGTTGATACAAAGCAAATAAACAGTCCTAGAGAGATGGTCAGTTTCTGTAAATAGCAGCGTGCTGGCCACACAGGAGAGGGGCGGGGAGAACGTGGGTGTTAGAAAGCAGCTGAAGAACAAGATGTACACGTAAAAGCTGTTTGTTTCTTCACAGCACACAGAGCCTGATACTACTACCTTGCCTACTCATGGCCTAGAAAATATGGAGGGATCTGTGGCAGTTTCACCTTCCAGCCAAGCTTTGCAACAAGCTTTTGTCTCTGCAGCAGGAGGCAATTCTTCTAACCCTATGCATTCCTCCCCCAGACCAGTCACATATCCAGGCCAGTAGGAACATCTTCAAGTAGGGTTTAGCAAAGGCAGGTTGCAGTTGCAGGGTGTACAGGATCAGCAATAATCAGCTCTTACACAAAACTTCACATCCACAGAAAATCTTCATTAGCACTTCATAGAAGAGGACTAATATTAATGTCCAAGCACTAAGTGAGTTTACTTGCCATGCTTGCTAAAGGACCAATGTGGTATCAGTGCACAAAAGAGCTACCTGCTCACGTGGATTGAACACTCACAGTCTCACTTGGTACGTACTTGCCCAAATCCCACATGGATACTGGAATAAAGCAAGCTCTGCCAAACAGCACAATGGCACTCCAGAAGAGAGCTCAGGGGAGGAGAGCGGCCTCAGGAGAGTTGTGTCTGAGCTTCTCCCATGCCAAAGGAGTTTTGTGGAAGTGGAGGTAATGCGTGTTCTAAATTTTGCATGTTGACTGTGAAGGTGAGCGGATGTATGTACAACAAATTAATGACGTGAATGACAGCAGAGGGAAGGACCTAAATGTAGTCAGACAAAAGAGAAAAAGTGTTTTGGGGTCTGTGGTGTGGTGTGCTGTGAATAAGAGTCCCAGGTACCTGTCTGGAAGACGTTCTGTGAAATATGCAGATACTGAGAGTGGTTTCTGTTTGTGCCTGGCATCCTGAAGCATGTCCTGACAGATGGTTTCCCTGCCATTTCACCTGCCTCCGCAGGTACGACTACATCGAGATCCGCGATGGGGACAGCGAGGCGGCAGACCTGCTGGGCAAGCACTGTGGGAACATTGCACCTCCTACCATCATCTCTTCTGGCCCCTCTCTCTATATCAAGTTCACCTCAGACTACGCACGGCAAGGTGCCGGCTTCTCTCTGCGCTATGAGATCTACAAGACAGGTGAGTGTCTGAGTCAGTGCCTGTCTTCCAGACTGTTTGATACAATTATCTTTGTCTGGAGATGCCTTTGGCCACCTTTTCAATGTGATTTCTGGCATATTTTCCAGAGATAAAGGACTTTTTTCTTTTAAGTGAAGCAAGTCTGTGCATCACATTTCCAAGAAGGTAAAGATGTTAGTGGCACATGACAGTGAATTTTTTGGATCACAGGGTGCAATTAAAGCAGGGTTCCACCTTAAATACTCTCTTGTATTCGAGGACCAGAAACATATATCTTTACTCTCTGGCATGTGTGGAGCTTGTTAGGGCTAAAAGGGGATTGTCCCTCTGCTAGAAGTGCATGGAGCTCCCCCTCCTGTGGAGCTGTAATCCAAGGTTGATCAGTGATGCTGTGTTTTCTCTCCACGGATGTGGGGTTTGTAACTGGGGAGCTCTAGTCTTCAAGTGATTTCTGTCAGCAATGCTGTCAAAGTCTGAGGCAGCACCCTTCCAGGCTGATATAAGAGGAAGTGTTCATAATTCTATTTAATAATTAATTACTATAAAGTAAAGAAAAATCTGCTCAAAGCCCTTTTAGTAGTGTCTCTGTCTAAATATTTGCCAGAATTTTGTGCCTGGGAAGAAAGGCTTGAAAAAATAGCCTCTGCTCTGTGTGCATGTGAGAGAGGTGTGCCTGCATGCTGAGGGATCAGGAGAGTGTTTTGTGTGGGCACACAGGCACCTGCCATGTGCCCACATTCCTTTGGTGATGTGTTAGAAGACAACACACGTGGCTTTCAGTCTTTGCATCTAGCACAAAAAAAAGTCTGTGCCATGGGAAGAATCAAAAAGGATCACAATAGGGTTGTTTATCCAGCAACTCTGAAGAGAAGATGGGGAGCACAGGCAGCAGTGCCCAGGGGCCCTGGGCCAGTTGTGCAGCAGGCAGAGGTGCACAGACAGCCCACAACCTGGCTGGAGGTAGATGCGAATGTTGAGACTTTGCTGCAAGAGAATGAAACTCCCTAAATTCATTGTGAATCAATGAGGACAGGACTTGTGTGAAGGTTCAGATGGATGAGGAAAGTGCTGTTGCTGGTGGTTGCCTGGACTGCATAACTGGCCATTGAGCTGCTGAGCAATCAGCTCACCACCACTGTTAGTTTATGGTTAGGATGCAGATTAGTCCTGAAATTTTAGTGATTCAGCCAGATATTGGGCTTTGCTAAGGCCAGTTGCCATCAGTAAGGATGGCAAAGAATGCAGGTAAGACCCACCTCAGCCCCCCTTGCCTCTCTAACCCTGCTCACACCTCCTGGTAGCCCAGCAGGCTGTGCTGGATTGTGCCTGACCTCACACTGCATCCATGCCCTGACTCAGGGCACGAGGCACTGTGGGCTGATCCAGCTGGCTGAGGTGGCCTGGCCATGCTGTGGGAAGGGATGGCAGACAGGAACCCTGTCAGTCTGGCTGGGAGCCAGTAAGGGACCAAATCTGTGAGGAAAGGAGAAGTTGTTACTGGGAGGGAGGGAGGGAGGGAGGCAGAGGAATCAAGAGCTGATCTGAAGGAGAGCAGATATTGGATGGAGGCTGGAGCTGAAGTGGTGCTGGGGCTCCTTTTGCCCCCCCCACCCGTGGGGGCAGCCATCCTCTCCAGATACAGCCCACGAAATCAAGCCTGGCAAGGCAGGTTCTGGCACAGGAGTGTGGGTGAGCCCGTGCTCCGGGAGCACTCCCAGCCCACATCTGCCCGACCCCAGTCCCTGCCAGGGCTCCAAGAGGGCCGTGGGCAGTGCTGGCTGCAGCACTCCTGCAGTACAAGCAAACCCTGCCTTTTGTTGGCAGGCAGGCACGGGCCAAGTTTCCATCTGAGCTGTCAGGGTAACCAGCAAGGGTGTCACCAGCTTTAAAGGTCATCGGATCGTTATTGTCCACATCAGTAAAAGCAGCAGTGGCTGCAGATTCCTTCTGTCTTAAAGGTGACCTAAAAAAACAACTCTTTTCAATGGAGCATTTATTTCCCCACCTTGTGCTAAATTTCCCTTATCACAGTGTGAGAGGGAAGCAATCTGCATACAAACAGCCACATACCAGTCTTTGAATGCCCTGATGGGTATCAGCCAGCAAGCAGTCTGTGGGCTGACAGGAGCTGCCTGCCCCGGCTGGTCCAGCCTCCCTGCTGCTCCCTTTGTGAGTCAGTTTCGCAGGGCCGGCCTGAGCTCTCCAGCGCTGTCTCCTCTCAGGCTGGCCTGTGCTACAGAAGTCAGCATGACTCCCGTTGATTATCTGCAGCTTCCTTATAAAAAGCTGATCATTGTGTTTGCTGCTATTAGCCAAAATGTAGACAAAGATGCCGAATGTGATAAGAACGCCACGGGAGGAAACTGTTGTCTAATGTGGTCTTGCCTGTTGCTAGAGGACAGTCCCTGACTCTGGGTTTAGCCTTTCATTTTCCCGTGAGCTCAGAGCTTGTGTTATTTTCACTATTTATCTGTTAGTCTTTCAGGTTGTTTGGAACGAAGTACACCCTTATCCCTGCTCATGGCATTATGCTGTGATTTGTGTTGGCTTTTTTTTTTTTTTTTGTCTCTGCATTTTACCCCACAGGTTCACACCAGAAAAGCTGGCTGCTTCATTAGGTAGTCAATTAAGAGCCTCTCCTGAGTAGCTCTCCAGCCAGGCACTGCATAATGCAGTGCAAGATCCTGCTATTACTGCAGGCTGCTGGCCTGACTCTGTAGGTTAATGCTGAACTGAATAACAAGTCTGCCATTAGTCCTGGGAAGGCTGGTGCTGCCTGGGAGAGCTGGAGCAAGAGGGTTTGTAGAGAAGGAGAGTGTCCCAGTGAAAGTGAAGCAGAAACCTTTGTGAATGCTAGTGCCAGGTTGCAGCAGTGGCCAGCAGCCTCTCTAACACCCCCTTTCTCCTCTGATAGCTCCAGGCTGCAGATTTCTGTTGCCTATTGTCCTGGCAAGGCTTTCAAAGTCACCGTGGTATGAATATGACACAAATTCCCCTTCCCCAAGCAGCCCGAGGCACCTTGGCTATATGAGAGGGGGCACAGAGCTGGCCCGGCTGCAGCCGAGGCCAGTGCTGAGGTCAGCAATAAATAAGAGGCAACATTGTCTGTCCTCCCCACCACGCAAAGGTCTTCCTTAAGGAGAGAAATAACTTGCATTTCTGGTGTGGATGGCTGATTCTGTGAAAAAGAGGGCTCTGTTCCTGCTCTCAGCAGAGACCCCCCTGCCATGGCCTCTGTTATCCCCACTATTAATGTGGCCACATTGTGGAGACATATGCTGGAGCTGGCCCCTGTCCCTTGTGTGGGTCTTTGGGGCAGTAGTGGGGGCTGCAGGCTAACTGTGCACTTCCCAAGGGTTTGCAGCAAACAGTGGAGACATTGGCACCCTCCCACAGGCTCTCATGCTGTGTAAATATTTGTGCTTACGAATTTTCCCAAGAGGAAACTGAGGCACAGATATCTGTGCTGGAAGGCTGGAGTTTGCAGGAGAATGGCCCATGGGAGCAGCCTTTCCAAAATGAGTACATCCCAATACTCCTCTCTGCCCCATCCCAAGCAGCTCCTTCCCCAAATGGGGCTCCCCCACCAGCCCTGGGGTCACTGTGGTGCCTTGCCTGCATGGCTGCAGGTAGCAGCTGTGTCATGATTGCTGTGGATGGAGGCTCCCTGTGTGCCAGCCAGCCTCTCTGCAGGCTCTGGAGCATCACACAGATATGCCAGGTCAGTTTGAGGGTGGGTTACAGTGGAAAGTGCCAGCTGAGGAAGACAGGCCAACTTGGTGTGGCCTCCCTGTCCACCACCACCGGTGTGAGGGACATGGCATGATGCTGGCCTGCCAAATCACAGCAATGGCTTTGGATAGGATCACTCTTCTAATCCTGGTTTTGAGGTAATTGTCAGGAGGATCAGCAGTGGTTTACAGATTATGTCTGCAAAGCTGTCTAAGGGATTTTGAACCATGTTGTCCACTACAGTACCTCAAGGACCTTGTCTTTCCACCTGTGGAAAGCTTTGAAAACCACCTTCTCACTTCTTGCATTTATTCCCACAGCTCTTGAGCTGCAGGACATTTCCAGAAGTGAATACACAACCCTAAACTCAGAATGGGGTTTTCACAGTGCCAAGTTGTTGGCATTAAGCTTTGTTGTTGCTAAGGCTCTGGGTTTTTCCTGCTGCTACAGGCTCCGAGGACTGCTCCAGAAACTTCACTGCCTCCAACGGCACTATTGAGTCTCCAGGTTTCCCTGACAAGTATCCACACAACCTGGACTGCATCTTCACCATCATAGCCAAGCCAAAGACAGAAATCCTCCTCCACTTTCTGCTTTTTGACCTCGAGCATGACCCACTGCAGTCAGGGGAAGGAGACTGCAAGTATGACTGGCTAGACATCTGGGATGGCATCCCTCAGGGTAAGCCACAGGGTGCTGCACTGCTTTCCTTGGCTCTTCCTGGTGTCACAAAGGTCCAAAACTGTGCAGTATGTCTGAACACCAAGGGTGCCTAACCTCAGAGGTGGCTGCAGCCTGCAACCTGCCTTTAGGGCATGCCATGGCCAGCTTGGGGACAGTGTGCCTGCTGAAGGCTGCCTTCATTAAACCACAAACTATTGCTCTGTTGTAACCACTGATCTGAAAAGCCCCGTGGGACACTCCAAACACCAGCAATTCTCCCTCAAGGAAGGGCAGTGGGTTCATGCAATGATGGGAGAACTTCCCTACCTTATAGCAAAACCGAGAAACAGAGCATTTTGGAGCATTTCCCAGCAATTGCAGAGCAATGCCTGCTGCAGTGGATATTTCTGCACTGCATGGCACCAGGCCAATAGATATAAAAAATAGCCCATCCCTGAAGCCTATCTTTTTTATCCTGATCAGCAATGAGCTGGTGACCCAGGAGGCCAGTGGAAAAGCAGGTATTACCTTTGCTGCTCTTTCTTTTGCAGTTGGCCCCTTGATAGGCAGGTACTGTGGCGTTAATATGCCATCAGACATCCGCTCGACCACTGGCGTCCTCTCTCTCACCTTCCACACAGACCTGGCAGTGGCTAAGGATGGTTTCTCTGCTCAGTACTACTTGATCCACCAGGAAGTCCCAGAAAGTAAGTTGTAAATGTGTGTGCATGACTTAGTTGTGTCCCCTGTGTTTCCCATCTTTCATTTGGCATATGTGAGAGTAAAGCAGGCAGAAGTGTGTCCAGGGACTGGTTCTCCACCAGCAGTGCACACAGCAGTTTCACTTAGGTCTCTTCTCTATTTTGATAGAAGTAAGATTTCAAGAATTTGACTTTCTGACCTTTTCTTGACTTTTCACTTGCTTGTGAAGTCTTCTCAGTACCTTTTGGGTCAGCATCTTTCATGTACATACTGAGCCCAAAGGATTTAGGGGAAGACTTCAGCCCAGCATGTGCAGCAGATTCATTAAAACATGGGGAAAAATATGTGCTCTCTCTCTCTCTCTCTAGTTTTCCAGAAATTCACAGTCCCAAACCACAAATTGGAATTTCTTGGCTGTCTAATTAAAGATTGCTTAAAGCTCTAAGAATTTCAAGCCAAATTTTGTTTTATAACCCTTAATAAGGGAGATAAATTGATATGGAGCGAGGAAATAAGTTGCGTGTTTTGAGAATGAAGAGCATTTTGATTTTTATGATAACGCAGGCAAGGAAAGATTCCATTTGTTTTCCCATGATATTTTTGCCTCAGAACTACTGTTCTTGACCTCTGTTCACAATGAACCTCTGATACAACACAAGGAGCCTCCAGGACAACTCTCAGTCCCAGAGAAAGACAGGGAGTCCCTGACCTGCCACTGAAAGCCTGTGACAGAGAGCAGCACAGAGTAGGGGTTGTGCAGCACAAGGGCAGCAGGGTTACAATCTCTTACTCTATGATTGAGTAAGGATTGTTCTGCTGAGGCTGTGAGAGCTACAGATAAGCATGAGCTCTTCACCATTACCTGTTGCCACACTCAGTTGATCTGTTCTTTATTCCCTTTTCTGATCTGGATTTGTAAATAAAATGTTGAACACAAAGCTTGAGAAATCAAGCACCAGAGCCTTTGTGAAAGTGCCAGACCTGTTTTCCTTTATGGTGGTGTAAAATGAAAGTTTAGTAATAGCACTGACGTCCTAACTTGGCCCATCATTTCCATCCAAGGCTGATTTGACCACATTAAAAAACACAGGCAGTTTGGTGGAGCCCCGTTGGTTTACAGCAGAAGCACGCTTGGACCATGCAGTATTTTCTATCACTGTTTTCTTTGGTATTGTTTTTACAGGACACATGAGCTGTGCCATAAATTGTGACTTCTAAAGCCTTAGAAGTGAGGAGATCCAAACAAAAGCATAGCAGTGTCTTTCATAATCTTGTCTGGTTAATCCCTATGGGCCTGATACCACATACAGTGCATGCAGATAGACACAGACACAAACACACCTGCATCCCTGCTCTCACATGCTCACAAAACCTTTAGAGATGCCCATTCCAATGCTTGATGTTCCTGCTGGCAACAGTAAGCACCCTCCTAATGTGTCTGTCTGTATTCCTTGCTTTGTCAGTGCTTACATTTCACCTACAGCCTTCAAAATAGGAGCTTTGTGGCAAGGGTACTTGGAACATCTTGGTGGAGATGGAGGGAGGCAAGGGACATAATTGTGTCAAAACTGAACAAAGGTGAAGAAGATGGAGAAAGGGACAAAGATCCAGACTGTATTCGTGTTCAGAGGGCCATGCAAACACAAAGCTGCCCTATCTATAATTTTTCAGTGCCATCTGTGAACACACACAACCTGCAAGATGGTGCAGATCTGTTCATCTTTCCAGACAGGCAGCTTTGCTCAGGGTTAGCTGGAGAGATTAGTTCAGGGCTGCCTTTCACTCGGGGGTGAAGTACTGAGAGTGTAAACCAATCTCTGTGTATGTGTGTGTCTGCTCTAGACTTTCAGTGCAATGTGCCTCTGGGGATGGAGTCTGGCAGGATCTCCAACATGCAGATCAGTGCCTCCTCCACCTACTCAGATGGGCGATGGACCCCTCAGCAGAGCCGGCTCAACAGTGATGACAACGGCTGGACGCCCAACGTAGACAGCAACAAAGAGTACCTCCAGGTACCTTTCCAGCCCCCTCGCCTCTTCCCCACCAAATGGAGTGTCACGCTCCTAAACTGACCTGTGACCATAAGGGCTGTTGAATTTTTTATTGCCTCTGGCTCAGGGGGAGCAAGCAGCAGGGGAGCTGCAGTGCCTGGTGAAATGCGGCAGGCTGGCTCTCCCATTAGCTTGCCCGCACAAGGACTGAGTCCATCCGCTGTCTCTCTCCCAGCCCCTCCTTTCTGTCCAAACCTCGATGGACTTTCCATCAGTCTGACAGAGACTGAGAGACCTCTGCCACTTACAAGGGCCACTGACTCCACCACTGGCCTGAGGACCAAAGTCTCCAGGGGGTGAATAGAAAAACAACTAGAATAATGTTTATCTCATCAGCGATGCAGGGAGCGTGAGCGGGCTGATGTCAGGCGGGGGGCTGACAGAGCAAAGGCTTTCCCTGGGAGCTGGTTCGAGCCACAGTGTGTCCACACACAGCTTCTGGCTGTGTCACATCGCCGGGAGACACTGCTTGCTAAAGGGCACTACGAGCAGGAGGTGCTGAATGTCATTGCCTCTAGCAGACGTCTCATTCTTCATTCATGGCAGGGCTACTAAGCCAGCTCTGCTGACCTTTCTCAACCCATGTTGTAAAACAAACAGGAAAAAAAACCAGCAGGGCACAACCAAGAGCTGCAGCACTTGCTAATTGGATATTATGCTTTTATTTTACATGGAAAAAGTCAGTATCTGTCCTGCTTTAATGGATGTGCGCTTCTGTGCAGATCCTATTGCTTGGTCTGAGGCAGGAAGAAGGCTTTGTGATGGTCCCATATAAACCAGACATCAAGATCCTTAGCTGCTCTTGTCCCAGGGTTCTATCCTGCTGAAGTCAGCCCTGGCAAGGGTTGTTGCACAGTGGATGTTGAACTGTGCACCCACAGAGAGTGAGACAGGCTGAATTTGCACGTCTTAATTTTTCAGAGACAGAGAGAGGAACTAACTAGCCAGTCTGGAGTCTCAGGTGGTCACCACTCTCCTTCCCTTTCTCCACCCTTTTTCCCCTGGCAAGGTGGACCTCCAATTCCTGACTGTGCTCACAGCCATTGCCACACAGGGTGCCATCTCAAGAGAAACCCAGAAGGGCTACTATGTGCGTACCTACAAGCTGGAGGTCAGCACCAATGGGGAGGACTGGATGATGTACAGACACGGGAAAAACCACAAGGTAATGTCCTTTTTGTCTCTTCTTCCTGCACCTTGGTGAATCTTGCAGCCAACAAGAGGGAAGAGAACAGAGATTTTGCAGGCCCAGAGGGTTTAATCTGTGAGGGACCCTTTTTCTGATGATGGCTAAAAGACTGATGATGCTCTGAGCAGAAATAGTCCTTTCCCCTCTGCACAGCAATGAGGAAACACTATTCCTTGGAAAACCTGGCTGCTGCTGCATCTTTCGTGGTGGTGAGAGTATGTTCTTTGACTGCAAATGAAGGAGAAAATGTTTTCACAGCCTGTGTTTTGCCATATAAGATTCATTGAGCTTTTGTGGTCGTAGATCCGTCTGCATGCTGGGTTAACAATCACAAAACCACATGAAACTGTAGTTCAGGAGTTACTGAGGCCTGGAAATGAAAGGGCACAAATCCTAAGAGGCAATTGCACCATCCCAGAGAACAAAATGAGCAATAAATAATGAGAAACAATTCAGGCTGCCAGAGCTGTGAGATCTGTGCTAAGCAGGCATGGTCAGAATGGGTGCATTGAGCCCTGGGAGCTGTGCATGCTCTTGTTGTGTTTCTGGGACACCCACAGAGGTGGGAGCAAGGAGGAAGGAGGGTAAATATGGGTGTTCATCTGTTTCACACCATATGGATGCTGGTGTGTGGCCAGGAAAGATAAACTTGGAGTGGTCTGCATGGGACGTGTATGGAGAGGAGGGTTAGGGTAGCCATGGTGCCAGGCTGGCTTTTCTGTCTATTGCTTTGGTCATGTGGTTGTTCCCTGGTTAAGGGTGCCTCAAGAAAGTGCTTCTCTGCTCTTCTGTGGCACCCTCCAGCACTGCTGCTGTGTTCAGGTGCTCCCTGCTGATGTGCCATAGTGTGTCCGTGTGAACTCGGCTGGGTCCCACACACCTCCCCCCACACACATGTCCCAGTCATTTTTGATTGCTCAGCACTTCTATTAAATTAGCTGTCCCTTCCCTTTGCTGGCACGAAATGCAGTAGCCTGCCTTGTCCAGGATTCATCCAGACATTTCCTTCCCTTCCGGGCTGTGTGATTTCCCCTTCCCCACAAGTGTGTCTTAGGTTCAAATTCCCTCTGCTTCCCAGAATGAGTCCTCACTGTGCAGAGGTACCTATCAGGGTCTCATACCTGCAATATTTGGAGTATTTAAGCTCCTCATGTGCCAGTGAGGGAGTGTTAGTCCTATTTTAGAAGCAGGGAAATGGAGGCACAGGGCAGTCTGGCCCCACATAGGGGATCCTCAGCTGGGCTCCCCCAGATCCCGAGTGTGCTGGCTCCAGGACAGTAGCTCATGGCAGAGCTCACGTACAGCCCTGACACAGTGCCCATGCAGTGGTGTGGAGCCTCTGGGCTCTCCCAGGACCCACTGGTCACAGCAGACCTTTCTGTGAACCGGGGCCATCTCTCCTCACCCCAGGTGAGTCTGGGGTCTCATTGGGACCTTTTCTGTAAGCTGAGTCAGGCAGGACATACTCATCATGCTGGGCAGAGAGATGAGCTATATACACAGCTCAGTGTTCCAAATAACCACGGGCAATAAATTTACCTTTTAAAGTCTTAGCTGGAGCAGAAATCTGGCCTGGAAGGTGGTTTTAGTTGCAGAGGAGAATAAATATCCCATTTTTGCAGTCCTGGGTGTTGGACACTGCATCCTCAGCCAGGGTGGAGCAGGACAGCATGACTGGTTTCAGTGCTGCTCAGCCAATTTACATTGCTCCAGCAAGACCCTAAGGCCTGGCTGGTGTCAATCCAAAACAATCCTACAACCATCTGAATTGTCACCATTTTAGGACTTGGCCCTTGGTTTCTGTCAGCTTTCTTCTACTCTGTTTCCTCTTTTCATTAAAAAAGTGGAAAAATCAAACCTCTTCTTTTTTACTCCTCTGTTCCAGTATCTATTCATTCCCACATTCTGGCCTTCATGTAGCAGACACCTCCCAAGGCTGGAGGATAAGTAATTGCTTTTTGGTGGCTCGCCTACCCCTTGCATCCGGGTGACTGCTTTCCTGCCCCGCCAAACAACTGGCTGCCAGCTGCTGAGCTTCAGCAGGGCCAGGCCAAGGCCCCTTGCTCACAGACCTGGTGCTGGGGGGCGCTGGTCCCACATTCCGTGCCCACACTAATCCTGCTGTTCCTGTGCTAAGCAAGCTCCCAGATGTCTGTGATGTCTGTGCTCGGGGTGCAGCTCCCTCCCTGCATCAGTGCGGAGCTCGGTGCAGCCCGGGCTGCAGCACTGGAGCAAACCATGCCAAAGGGATTCATCAAGTCTGCCGCAGCTTGATTTGGTGCCATGAGGAGCAGGGAGGGGAGGGGAAGGTGTGGCCAGACAGGCACTCTCTATATACATGCAGAGAGATATATATATATATATAGACACATACATATATGCACATATGTATATCTGCACATGCACACATATATATGCACATGCACACATAGACATATGGGGTGTACCAAACACTGCTTGGAATTTCTGCCAGCTCTGTGGGCCAAAAGCAGTGCTCTGCCACGTGTAGGCGGGTCAGCTAACATTCACATCTTCATCAGGGAGCTAATGCAAGAGAAAACCAGCAAGTGCAGGGGGGTGGGGAGGGGGTGATGCTCCCTGCAGAGGATGGGAAGCTCTCACCACCTCTCTTTTGCCCCCTACTTCCCCTCCCTCCGGTGTTTCAGATGACAGTGGGGCCAGGGTGTTTCCCTGCAAATGTGATGGCTCACCTTTGAGTCCCCAGCTGCTGGCACTCAGCAGCAAGGGAAACGGGAAAGGCAGGATGGAGCAGCGGAAAATGTGATTAATATGTGCTCACAGCAGACAGGGCTGGCTGGGCTGTTTCCGTGCCGAGCACCGCTGTGTTTCTGGGATGGGGAGGCAGTGGGAGGGCAGGCGGCAGGAGTGGAGCTCCACACATTCCCTCCCCTTCCCACCCCAGGGAAAACCCCTGCTAGGTTTTCCTCCTTCCTGGAAGCCCACTCCCCACAAAGCCTGGCCCAGACATCCCCCTGTCCAGGGGCTGGTGCTCCATCTTTCTCTCAGGCATGGGGCCAGGGTGGGAGGCTAACTCAGCAACCTGGCCAGAGTGTCCCTGAGAGGGGAGACAAGGAGGAGAATTGCCACCACAATGTGCCATCCTCACCAGCATGCCCCTGCCAGTGGACAGGGCCAAACCAACCCTGCTGCAGAAAAGCTGTTCTGGCTCTTGCCCACTCTGTTTTCCTCCACCTCCTGGGACCTGGGACCTGGCTGATGGCCTCTGAGATTTGAGGTTATCTTCCAGGCATCAGCCCTGGTGTGTGTGCCGAGATCTTATCTAATGGTTTGCAAATGTCTTTAGAAAACAACAACTCTTCTTGAACCCTAGGAAGGAAAAGAGCACCTGGCAGGATTTGACCTTTTGTTTTTGGCCATTTTCTTCACCTGGCAGGATTTGACCTTTTATTTTTGACTATTTTCTTTGGACAGGCTCAACTATGAGGATTTTATCAGAAAACCAATCTCTCATCCATTTTGATCCTCTTCCTTCTTTGTAGCATCTTGGGTTCCAGCTCCCATGTGGTGTGAGCCGGTCCATCTTAGTAACTGTGGAGATGAGCTCATAGGAATCATCTAGTGTGGCAAGGGACTGGGGATGGATTTCAGGATTTGGAGTGGGTTTGGGCCATGATGAGTGCTGCTGTCACTGCCTCCATTGCTCTGTGTGTAAAATTTTCAGAATCTGTAGAAGTCGATGGATGAGGAATGGCAGCAAGATCCAGCTGATGTGTATTTTTCATTTCTTCCTTATTTAGATGGTTTTGTGCTTGTTATTAGTTAACTTTCCTGAGTGGCATTTCAGGTGGTAGCTACACAAAGATTGAATTGCTGCAAGGAGCAGTGTCTCAGCTGTACACTGCAGCTGGGAACATCAGAGGTTTTTGGTGCTGGCAGTGAATACTGAGGATGACTCTTTGTGCCTTCCCTTAGGAATGTTCCTCTGTCTTTTCAGTTCTTACGTCTCCTGTATTTACTCACCTGAGGAAGGAGAGAAAAGCTTTCAGTCCCATGGCTTTTTTATCTGGAAAACTAAGGAAAAGCTGGCATAATGAGCCAGAGGGCCACAAGTGTTTCTGCGCAGAGACATGGTGCAGAGGATTTGCCCAGAAACATCCAGGTCCCAGCCTACTTCTGCTGCTTTCGCAGGCAGGACAAAGACATCAGACTTTGCCAAAGGCAGACTTGTGCATTCACCCTTGGTGCAGTACCTGGGGAGAATTACAGCCCTGGATTTCCTAGCAAGGCTGCAGCTTTGTATTTCTGGGCCCGCTATCTCCTTTGCAGGCTAGCATAGCACCACTCCTCGTGTCCCTGATGACTCCCAAATCTGAGTGGAGCCTCTCAAAGACACAGAGCTGGCAAGCCCAGCCCAGCACAGTGTGCCTTGCCCAGACACAGTGCTTTGTTAAGTGTTGCCAAGTATCATTTTTCTTTTAACTCCTTGTTCCTGGATTTAATAAATCCAGAACTATCCACCCTCCACTTGAGCCAGAATCCTCCCACCATCAAACATGCCCCATTTTATGCCTTCCCTATCTGACAAGGAAAATAATCTCCCCTACTTTTCTCCTTCATGCTTCTCTGTCTAAATCCTGAAGCCCTAATCCTGTTAGCATGCTCTGTTCCAGAGCTCTGTCTCCACAGGAGTAACATAATCCTGCAGTAAATCTAGTGGGTCCAAAGAGACACATACGTATGTATGGATGAAGGCAGGGCTGCTGCTGTCCTTGGCCTTCTCCTCTTCCTCCCTCAGCCACTTTCTTCAGCACCCCAAGAAATTGCATAGTGGCCAAGCAGCATAATAAATAAAGCAGGAGAGAGGTTATCTCTTACCCCCTCCCTGACTCGCTGCCTCTTCAACTTCATGGCACTTTTTGTCTCCCTGTTCTTCATCTCCTTCACTCTAAGCTGCCAATGCCACAATTCCCATATCCACTGGAACTAATGTAGCTTCAGCAATCCCCCCCATCACCCTATGATGGTTCCAACATATCAGAAATGCAACTTGTAAATGCTGCTGTGGATCTTGCATGTGTATGCACACAGAAAACTTTTGCAGTCCTCCTCTCGCCTAGACATCATGTCCCCTGATTTTACAGCCTCTCCCTAACCACTTGGTTTCTGCAGCAAATTAATTAAGCAGGTCAGCTCTCATTGATTATCAATTTAATTTCACATGCAGACCTGCTGTCTGGACTAAAACAGAAGTAAACATACAGTGTATGAGGAAAAGATGGGCAGCTCTTTGATGCAGCAGTGAAAGGGAGTTCCCTTGACTGTTTCTTGGAAGGTGCTTTTAATTTGTTAATGGTTTTCCCATTCGTCTTCTGGCTCCACCATCCTTCAGTGTGTGTTCATGTGCATAGGCATGTGTGCTCTCCACTGAGTGTAGATCTATTTATCTATCTATCTCCCTAGATCACAGCCAGGTATTTTTTTTTCTGCTGGTGTAAATTACTGTGACTTCTTATACTTCGATGGTGATATGTTGATTTACACCATTCGAAGACTTGGCTCAAAATATGTGCTGAGTGGGATGGGAAGCAGATAGGACGGGAGGAATAGCAATGTTCTATTTTGGTAGAGAGGGAAGAAATCTTTGCTTTCTTGGCACTCCCAATTTCACACATTTTCTTGCTAGTTCTTCCTATGCTGTGAGTGCTAATTTGAGGCAGGATGTGGAGCCTGTTGAAGTCAATGGGCCTCTCTCCACAGTGTGCTGGGGCTCTGGGGTCAGGATTTTCAGTACAGGGAAACCAGACGGTCAGGGTCAGACCCTGGTCAGCAGCATCAGGACCTGCAGGCTCACAATGCATTTCCCCTTGGGAAGGAGCCTGAAAGAGCAGGCATGTGGGAATACCTCAGGTCTCTGGCAGCAGCAAGCACATGCCCTCTGGAAGTGGCCCCTCTGTGTTATGCTGAACAGGGTGCCAAGCAATGACTTGCTGTGATCAGCTGGGGCTGTTTGGAAGCGAGGTTCAATGGAACAGATGATCCTACCAGTGCAGCTGATAGCACAGCTGGAAGTCAGGTGCCAATTCTGCCCTCACAAGCTGGCAGTCTGGAGTGTCATGGCCCAGATTCAGAGTTCATAGCTTGTTGAATGTGATCTAGCTTGAGTAAGTTGCTGATTTCTTAATACAAAGCAGAATTGAAATTGCTCTTCTTGGAAGCAAGTAATTGAGACCAAGGTCATCTAAGAGATGTTTTCAGTGATGCCTATAGCAGTGATAAAGTTTTTGGGCTCAGTCCTGCTTCTGCTTTCTGTCAAGCTTGACTGTGCAGAAGTCAGCAACAAATTATGCTGGTGTAAATTTGGATTCTGGCCCCTGATGCTTGTATGTGTGAAGTGAGCTAAAAAAGAACAAAACTTGAAACATGTTAAATCAAAAAGAGCAGCAAACCTCGTCAGTGACTGTTAAACATGCCGGTCCATATGCAACCTTTGGCTCATGGAGTCTTCACACTGCTGACGGTGGGAAGCAAATAGAGTTTGCCAGGAGAAGACTGGACTTGGTGCCCTTGGACATCTGCTGGGGCCAGCATTAGGGGCCTTCCTCTGGGACAGAGAGACCTTTGGTCTGACCTGACACGCTGCCCCTTATGCTAAAATAGTTGCACTGGCTCAGATAAACATTTCCTGTCCTCCGGTGTTAGGTTCAGAGATAAGGTGTTGTGTGTCAGCTTCTGTGTTGGCATAAAGCTGAAGGCTCTGCTGTGGTGTGGAAATATATCCTTTAAAATTGTTTGTGTGTGTGTCTGTGTGTCTGTGCCCGCGGGTTTACAAGGCACACACACACATATGCCTGGAGAGTGTTTCACAGTAACCACTCTTCTTATAGCCCTCCTGCTGGAAAAAAAGGGTATTTGGTGTCTGCTGAGCAAGGAAAAAGATGGGAAGTGAGGTCAGACAGGATAAAATAGGATATTAAAAACACATAAACCATGCTGTGTTGTTAAACGGTAGCAGCATGAAATATATTCTCTAGATTAGCATTTCTGCTCAAGCTCACATCAACCCCTCATCCCAATTACCAACCAGATTTGCAAGTGATTCCCTCTGTGCAGTGGCTGCTCCATCCACTGCTAAAGGAGTGGATGGCGATGAGCAGGGGCAGCCCAGAGCTAGCTGGAATGCCATGAACAGCCCTGTAAGCACCCTCTGCACACCCTGCCGTGCTGGATCCTGGGAGAAGAGAAGTTACATGTGCCATCTGCAAGCCTAGAGCCACAGGAGGCTCACAAAATGCTTCCTAGCTGCTATTCAAGGCAAGGGGCCAGGATACTGCCTCACCCCTTCTTCTGTCCTCAGATGTTTGACTCTTGCCTCCCACAAGAGACTGGTGGCAGAGATTACACTGTCCTGCTTTCCTGAGATAAACTTACTGGGAACTCTTGTGCTTAGTACACATACACATGGAGGGAGATTGCAGAAGAACCCAGCCAGCATCTCAGTGTGGATGTGGTTCCTAGCTGAGATGGGAGGATAGTCTAGCCCTGTCCTGAAGTGCTTGGAGTGAAAGCAGGCAATGCCTGCAGCCTTGGTCAGTGAGCTCTGGTGCTTTATGCTGGGGCAGAGAAAGGGTTGAAAATTATCCTCCCCTTGGGTATTTCCTCTTTCCCTCCCTTTTCTTTCCCACTATGGCTTTGCAGCCTAAAATAGAAACACATGTATCCAGTCCTTGTCCAGCCTATTAAAAAAATGGGCAGAAGAGGTGGATCTAACATCCATCTGGTAGTTATTGATTACGGCCATCTGGTAAGGCAGCAGCCTTTTCATACCATGTGGGATCATAAACTCCTGAAAAGCTGTCTCCATGTGGCAGGCTGCATGTGCACAGGAGAGGCAAAGGCAAGGGGCTGAGTGAGGCAGAGCTTGTCACCCCAGGCAGAGGTGCACCCTTCCTGCTCACACCACTGCTTGCATGTGATGTTCCCAGGTGGAGCTTGGTGTAAGGATGCATCAGGGGGTCAGCCTGTTTGGGGGCATCTTGTCACTTGTGCTGGAGCAGATCTAGGTCTGGAGGCAAGCTTGAAGCAGCTGGGGCCGGATAGTCTGAGGTGCTCGTTGTTCTCAAAGTGCTGTGAGAGGCAGTCAGGCAGAAAGCTCCTGGCCCTCCTGCCTGGTAGGTGAGTCCATCCACCATGCTGTCCTGTGGTATATGAGCAGCTCACATGTCCCTGCTGGCCTCTGGTGCTTGCTCTGGTTGGAGGCTGGCCCTGACCAGAAAGTTTTTCCTTGGTTTTCCCTGCTGAGATTATTTTGACTGCTTATCTGGTGAGGATGTAACAGTGTGTGCAAATGTACATTTGTGCCTCCCTTCCCTTGCAGACATTTCAGGCCAATGAGGATGCCACAGAGGTGGTTCTCAACAAGATCCACAGCCCAGTGCTCACACGCTTCGTGCGCATCCGTCCCCAGACCTGGCACAACGGCATCGCCCTGAGGCTGGAGCTCTACGGCTGCCGCATCACTGGTGAGGGTCCTCTCCTCTCCCTGGCTTCAGTGCTCCTCTGTCCCTCCTTCAGCCTGTCCCAGGGGGCTGACCCTTGCCACTTCATGGCTGCTTGTGGTGGCAATGGTGACACTGACTAGCATGGAGGCATTCATCACAAGGGATGCGCTTGGAGGGACGGGACTGCAGCTCCTGGAGGGAGGGGGAAACGCCCTTTGGTGTTGGTTTAGTGTCCAGAGCTTAATGCTGGAGGGAGAACCATGAGCACTTCTCTTCAATGACCCTGACTGTTCATGGCCTTTCCTTCTCTGCAGATTCACCCTGCTCCAACCTGCTGGGAATGCTTTCTGGCCTCATTCCGGACTCACAGATCTCTGCCTCTTCCATCAGAGGCTATGACTGGTCTCCCAGCATGGCCCGCCTGGTGAGCAGCCGCTCGGGCTGGTTTCCCCGCGTGCCCCAGGCCCAGCCTGGGGAGGAGTGGCTGCAGGTGGACCTTGGTGTCCCCAAGAACATCAAAGGCGTCATTATCCAGGGGGCTCGTGGAGGGGACAGTGTGACCACCACTGAGTCCCGATCCTTTGTGAAGAAGTTTAAGGTGGCCTACAGCATGAATGGAAAGGACTGGGACTTCATCCAGGACCCCAAAACAATGCAAGCCAAGGTAGGCACTGCCTGGAGCAGCTGCAAAACAGGATATTTTTCTCACTTCCTTCAGTCTGCCTGATGGGGTCTTGGGAAGTTGGCTGTCCTCTCCCACAGAGACCTTGGGAGCTTGGAGCTGTCACCATGAAATCCCAGGTTGTGTCTCTTGGTGCTACTCCAAACCTGTACTGGTGGCCATAAGTTCCACCTTTCCCCAGGGATAGCAATTTCTTTCCATTTTCTATTGTGGATCAGGCATGGACATCACCTGCTGCTTCTCCTAGCTCCTGCAGGTCAGAGTCCAAAAGATGGTGTGTTTTATTTTGTTTTGTGTAAAACAATTATGTTTTACATGAACTAATTTCATATTTTAAGGGGAAAGTTGTGGCTGTTGTGTGTGCACTTCTGAAAGAGGAAGATGAATCACAAATTCTCTTTTGGAAATTTTCTATATCTAAAGTCCCTTTGTCACACTGGTGTGACCCTGAAATTCCCCATATTTTTTCTTTATCATTGGAGTTCCCCATAATCTTTCTTCTTAGTGCTAGGGGATGGCTGGGGGCTTGAGGAACAAATAAATTCTCTGCTACTGCCTGTTCTGTTTTTATGCATACTCCTCTGCCTAAAATTTGGGTTTTAATTTTTCCTGATCCTTCAGATGAGGGCTGATGCTATCTATAGCCCTCTGTTTATTCCCCACAGACTTTAGTTTGTTCATGTAAGCTGAAAAACACCAGTACTTGGACTGTGAGGAAAACCAGCTATTTACACCATCCTAGAACATGCAGTAGCTTCTTTATTTACTAAGGACAAATCTGATCTCATTTATATGTCAATTTAGTGGATATTCCCTAGGCTTCCCCTGCATGGCTTGGATCAGAATCTAACCCCTGGATTCTGAGCAGAGGCCAGGAGAGATTGTGCAAGTTTCTCAGAAACAGCCTGGCTGGTCCCCTTGAAACCGAGAAGGAACCGCCCAATTTCTGCTCAGCTGGGCTCAATGGCCTGGGGTCACTCAGACTGTGGCCACATTCTGCCAGACCCAAAATATCAAGTCTGGTTGAGAGCATGTGAAATTCTCACAATGCACACATCTCTTGCCTTTTCTCTCTCTCTCTTTCTCTCTGTAGCTTTTTGAAGGCAACATTCACTATGACATCCCTGAAGTCCGGAGGTTTGACCCTGTTCCTGCCCAGTACGTCCGAGTGCACCCGGAGAGGTGGTCCCCAGCGGGAATAGGAATGCGCCTGGAGGTGCTGGGCTGTGACTGGACAGGTAGGAACCCCTACCCCTCTGCCCGCTGCCTGCTCTGGGGCCAGGCACTACACCAGCAAGGAGCAAACTTCAGGTTATTTCCTGCTGTCCTGCCTCGGCCATGCTGTGGCAGGGAGGCTGCAGCCATGACGGCAGCGCCTGTATGGTGGCTTGGCCCCACCTTTTATTTCCACCTTGAAAAGAACTGGCCTTGATGCAGGATGCAGCAGCAATGTTTGGACTCCAAGCTTTCACACAGGGCCCCATGCAGAATTTGTCCTCAGCTCCTTTCAGATCTTTTACCTGGACATTGTGCAGTCTTTCACAGCCTCTTATATTAGAGGACATTTGGGCTTTTTAGTCCAAATAATAAGACAAAAAGTAGGAGGAGAAGCAGAGTTGCAGTGACCAATACTTCGTATACTGAGCTGCCACAACAAGGCTTTGCTGTAAAAACAACAGTCCCTCTCTCACTGAACCCAACATGGAAGCCTTTTTGCAGACAAGGTTGGGAAGTTAACTCTACATCCCTAGGACCCAGGAAACTTGGTCACTTTTACCCACCTGTTTTTCACACGTAGTATGCCTTTCAGCCACCATTTTTAATACAGAGATGAAAACTAACTTCACACACTTACTGGGATCAGTAGAGGTTGTGCCTCTGACCCTCTGAGGTTTAGTGGTGATTGATTTCTCCACAGTTTCAGCCCCAAAAGCAAAAAAAGTACCCAAAGGGTCATTTGGTCTGATGCTAACTTTGCAGTGCCAGCGGCTAGTTATCCTCTTTTTTAATCTTTGATTTTTAATAATCTGCTTACATATGAATCTGGAGTCCAGATGTCAGTGATAAAGAGGTATGATTTCCATTTTATAAACACATCTGTAGAAAGCAATTTTTGTAAGAATTCCCATTCTAGGAAGCTTGAAAGACACAGATCTTTTTTTACCCTCTTGGGCAATCTTTAGTAGCATTTCCTCCTGTGACGTGCTGCAAGATGCATTGCAAACACTTAACAGCAAATCACACAACATCTACACACTATTAATAATGATGATTTTTCACATTTGAAGTCAATAGTAAATATCCCCCTGGACTGGCAATCCATTGTAAATTATCTAAACTTTAAATCGGATTAGATCTTAATTTAAATTTTACGACATCTTAGGATGTTGTGGGAGAAGCAGGTGGGAGAAGCAGGAGCCGAGGATTTGTGCAGACATGGTCAGGCAGCTCCCACATTGCTGCTTCCTGCAGCTCCCAGGAGTCTCCACTGCCAGATCTCTGCAGACTGCTGCTGGATGGTGCATCACAGCACTGCATTGCTGCCATAAGGGGAGTCAGTCACACAGGACCTCCAGCCATGTGCATGCCAGCCCTTCCATGTACTCCTCCAGCTTAGCGAGTGAGGGGTTTGTCATCTTTATTGCCTTGTGCTATTTTTGGCCCAAATTTTGTTTTACATGTGTGTCCATGCTCATTTTCAATATCAGTAGCAACAGCACATGTTTTCTCCAGGCAAGGTGCTTTATGGTCATTTCCCAGCCTGGGTAATAATTAGCACATTGTAATGTTTAAAACTCAACTGCCAGGTCATAAATATCCCTAGCTTTATTAATCTACAGGCATTCAGCTTTGTAATCAGAGCAGGGATTGTAATCTTGTGGATTCACTATGTTATAAAAAGCATTTATATCCCTGATGCAACCTGGAGAGCAGAGATAGCCCATGGCATTATCTGCATGCATAATCCAGGCTGGCTACATGCAGCAGGCTTGACAATCCCCAGAAAGGGCCCTCCTTTGTTGTGAGGACGCAGGCATGTTACAAAAGTGGCTGCGAAAACCCAGGCAATTGCACTTGCTTGGGAACAAGATTAAGAAATGGATTAAAACAAGATGATTAAAAATATTTTCAAGAGAGGGTCTAAGCCCATGTTCATCCTGCCCAGGTGTTTCTACTTCTTATCAGCAGCAAGCATCTTAATTACTGAGTTAAACACGTAACAGCCGCAACTGGACTCACAAACTAGCTGGCTACTAACTCAAAAATTGGGAAGCAGGCAGTCAGCAATTGGCTTCTTTCAAAGACCTGCCAAAATTTTTCCTCTGAAGAGTGGAGAATGATGAATGTTCACTAGCAGCTGGGTTTCTATCCTTTGAAGTTCCAAACATCTGGTTTCAATTGCTCAGTGACTTTGCATTTTGATTAGCAGTTACCACCAGTTGAACAGACACTTGCAGGGCCAGGGAGGAGTGAGAAAGCGAGCAAGCAAGACCTCTCTTTTTCACTTTCCATTTCACACATGACGCTGTCCTGCCTGTTATTTTCATTATCTCTTGTAACCATCGTGTTGCAGCTCTACCATGGTAACTGATTTTTCAAGATATATTTCTGCGGCTAGTCCAGGGCAATGCAACACTGTTGATTTACATCCGCTCAGCATCTGTGTCCCATATGGGACTTGCTTTCAAGGTCCTTCCACACTGTCACATTTCAGCTATAAATCTTGATATACAGGAACAACAACCTAAAAAAATGTACCCGCTCTAAATAAGTTCCAGCTTTCGATATGTTGCTTTCACCTGCTGCTTTTTTTTTTTTTTTCTTTTTTATGACATTTTTCTGTGGCTGGCTGCTTGCAATTTGCTTCTTGGTTGCATTTGGAGTTTTATGGGGTTGTAACAAATTTGAACTTACAAATTAAAAGACTTTGAGGCTATTTGGTATTTTATCCTGAACAAAAGACAGCCATTGGGGGGAAAAAAAACCAAAAAAACCCAGAGAGTTTCTGTACAACATGTTTAATAACAGGAAAATAAAAGGGCATAAAGGAGCCTATGGAAAATATTCAATGTATTTAGCCATTTCCTCCTGCTTCTGGCTTTATTAAATGATATCCTGAAGGGTGCCGACAAAGAAACGCAATCACACATAACTGAGCAAAGCTGCCTCTTTCTAAAAGTGGAAAGAATCAAGTCTGCTGTACTCCACTTAATGCACCCATAAAAGGAGAGTTTGCTGGAACCTAATGTCATTTACTGTTGATCTTAATATCCTTCCCTTTCTTGCTTAAATTTCCCCTGACACCTGCTTGGAGGTTGTTACACATGGGCCACGTTAGAGAAAGGGAAATTGGACAGAGACCCTTTGAAAGTGTAGTCAGGAGCCTGGAGTGTGAAACCAGATGCTTTCTGCAGTGAGCCAGAGCTCACTAGGGGATCCTCTGGGTCCGTTTGCGGTTACATCATTTGTGGGTTTGAGTGACTTGTTTTATAAATTGGCACAATTGCTGGGAATGTTGTGTGTGTTTTTTCAGTGTGTCGTATGGCTTTATGAAAGAAAAAGATGTTCTGCCTGTGATCTCACTTATCCAGTAATGACAGCTAAGTGGATTTCCAACTACCCATGTAGATTGTAGATTAAAAAATTAAGAGAAAAAGTAGTGTGCATGTCTAGAGAAGAGGCTTGTTCAGTGGGAACTCCAAATCCATAGAACTCCCATATGGAAAGACAGTTCACTTGAAGTTCAAACCATGCTGACATTTGTAGCATGTGGAAATCTCATGGCATACTTGTTCTATCTCTTCCTGCCATTATAAAAACATAAAAAAAAATATTTTTGCCTTGTTTCTACTACCTGGGCTTCTTGTTCTGTCTGTTGCAAACAGCTTCTCTACTCCGTTTTTTTCAGATGTCAGGCCCACTGCAGAGACACTGGTGCCCACTTTGAAGAGTGAAGAGACCACCACTCCCTACCCAACTGATGCAGAAGCAACAGACTGCGGTGACAGCTGTGGAGAAGAGGAGGGTATGTATCAGAGCAGCACATCTCTGTCTCAATAACTGATGGGTTAAGAGCTAGGAAAATACTCTTATCTTCCCATTAGCTCCAATACATGGGGCTGATTCCTGGAAAGCTTAGAGTAATATTGTTAGTGATGGGCCAGGATTAAAAAAAAAAAAAAAAAGAAACCAACCCATAAACAAATCTGCCAAAATCTGATAAGTTCTATCAAGGAAGGATGGAAGAGCAAGAGATAGCAGCTAATTCAGTCCCTGGTGTACAAGAGATGAAGAGCTGGTCTCCCAGCTTCCTTACATGACCTGAAGAAACTCATTTAGTGCCCTGTTTGGAACCATCTCCATTCCAGATCACCTCTTGGCTGTAAATCATAAACTCAGAAGGTGATTCAGACTGCCTGGTATGCAGGGCTCCTTTTGCAGAAGTCACAACTGTGGAAGTAAATCACAACATGTATTGAAGACTGATGTCCTGAACACTTATCTGCTTAAGGATCACCTTCCCTAATATCAGCAGCTTAAAATTTAGGAGGACAGTCTGGGCTCCTTGTGTGGGCACTAGAGAGAGGGGAACACTAACTCAATGCAGAATTTCATCTACCCAGTCTTAGATGGCTGTCAGACATACCTGAAATGGTTTGGTAACTGTAGCACTTGGCTACTTCTTCTGAGGGTGGAAGAAGCTGAATGTTAGCTTAGACTCCATGCTGTGCTTTTTAAGGTTCAGTGCTGGGGGAGGGCTAATCTTCTCTGCCTCAAATCCCTATCTGTAAAAGCAGACATCAAATTCTTCTGTTTCTTGCAAGGGGGATGTGAGCATCTAAAGGTTGTGAAATGTCCAGATGAAGAGGAGAGGGCTTGACAGAGCTGTGCAAGGTTAGTTGTACAGTGCAGTGTTCAGGAAATGCATTTCCCTGGGTGCAACAGCAGAGCCTGGGCCTCAGCATTGGACAATGTACACGAGGACTTCAAGAATCTCACAAGGAAAAACTATCCTCTGAGATATCTCCTAGGACTTCTGTCACTTCAGCTTTCAGTCCCAGATAAAAAAAAATTAATGGATTTTAAAATAAATAAATTTATAAAAGAATATTAATTGGCTTTTTCACACCTCCCATGGGGATTCTGCTGTACTTTAGTTCTAGAAATGTAAGTTGCAGAAGTAACTCAAAGGGCCTGATTCTCATTGCTTTGCCTTGGTGGTAAGCCTGTGCAACCCTGCAACCATTGAGGCACTTGGGAAAGTGATGGAGGGAAATTTAGGCCAGTAACAGTCTCTGCAAGAACACAATTCCCGGGTGCAATCCAGGGCAAGAGAGCAAGCACAGTATGCTGTGGAGCGTGGAACCAGCCTCCCTGTCAGCTTCCCTCAGATTTAGCAACAATTTTCATTCTCATACTCCATAAAACAATGAGTGTGTTTCTCTGGACAATCAGATTTATGACAGCCAAACAGAAACAATGCTGCTCTCCAGGGTATGAGATTAGATTGGAATAAAAGGATCCATGATCTACATTGTTTTGTTTTGGAGTGGGAGCATGTAAAAAAAGCCCACTGCCCCTTGCAGTGAAGTTCTGCTGATGCCTATCACTTGAGTCACTCACCCCCTTCTGGCTATGGCTCACTTTGTGGGCACTGTGATTTAAAACTTCCTCTTTGCTCAGGAAAATCCTGGCCTATAATTAGGCTCAGACATGCATGTCCGCTGAGTGCCTGGTACGGACTCAGCCCATTTCTGCAGCCTCCCTGCACGTGACTGATTCCCTCCGCCAAAGGAGCCAGCAGCTGCCTCAGTGCCACATGCAGCCCCTGGCATGTGCCCGCCTGCCCACAGCCTGCAGAAAAGCTCTCCAGAGCTTTCAAAGCTGTTGTCACAGGGGAATTAACTCTGCTCCTGTTTCAAGATGGAAAGTTAAAGGACTCGCCCAACGACCATGTGGTGAGTCCATAGCAGAGCTAGAAATAGAGGCTGGCTTCTTTCACTCAGAATCCAAAAGCTTGAGCTCATGGTGGCCCCACATTTTCCCTGGTAACATTTCCACGAGAAGGTAGGAAGCAGTGAGTGACAGCTCTCCAGGATGACAGACAGCTCCCGTCTGGTGCAAGTGGCTGGGTCTGTCACTCAGGAGCTGGGTTTCTGGAGCACTTGAGATTCTCCTTTTGGAGCCAGGCAGGAACTTCTGAGCATGGGGCACTCAGGAAGGACTCTTCACTGACATTTAAAAAGGCATTTAATTTTTACCACTCTAGGGGAGGAAGAGAAGGTGCTGATTAGAGTCTGGAAACATTTGGTTCTTGCTTTTATATTTGCTTTGTTTGGTGGATTAGCCACAGGACGTGGTGTGAACATTTTGATGATGCAGAACTTAAGGCTGATCCTTGGAGCTGAGGAAATGTGAGATAGGTTAAAAGCATCAGTGTGAGTGAGATTTCATGCTTTCTTCAGTTTTGATGGCTTGCCAGCTATTTTAGTTTTGGGTTGTTTTTTAATAGCAACCCTTCATGGGTAAATAATTTTTTAATCTGACTTTATTTTGCTTCTGTTTCTTTTTGTAAGATTTTCAACTCCCTGCGAACTTCAACTGCAACTTTGATCTTCCTGAAGACCTTTGTGGTTGGTCACACGACTTGGCAACTGGCTATACGTGGTCTTTTCAGCCTTCAGGCACCTGGATTGGCAACTCTGAACAAAGCTCTGACACTGTGCCTGGTAAGATGATTAATACCAACCAAAGCAGGGAAGAGAGTGCTGATGGGTCTTTGTCCATGTGAACAGATGAATGATGATTGCACAGCTATCATGAGTTGCAGGGGCTATGCAGAGCTGAACTTCTTTTATGGAAACTTTCAGATGCTTTACTGTATGGTTCATGACTTATTTATAGGACTGTGACCACTGGCAATGAATTATACTAACTGTCCTCTTGAGATGGACTTGAATCAGACACTGGGCTTTGAATCCTGTGGGACTGTGAAGGCTAGCCCAGGCTTTGTTCCACATCCTGATCCAAATGTCCTCTGTAGGATCCAGTGCTTTTTCCCCAGAGTGCATTTCTTTCTCTCCCATATGTTACTCAGATTGCCTATACTCTTCAGCTACTCTGCACTCTGGGCTTGCAGAGGCTGGATTTCGGTCTCCTCCAAGTGAAGGATGAGCTAAGCCCTAAGAGTGCTGGAAATGCCAGCTTCTTGCTGTTTGACTTTTGCTCTTTTTCTGTTCGTGCTTTGGAAGCAGAAGATTTGCATGAGTGTGACAGAGCCTAATTTATGGAGGACCTCACTGAGATGTGCTGGCATGGCTTGCAAGCGAGCCTGCCTCTGGCAATGTGGTTGATAGATCAAGTTCTTCAGCTTCACATCTTGGAACTCACGCCAGGACTAGTGTGCTTTCCTTATCCCTCATTGACTTTGTGGCATGGCTGGCACGAAGAACATTTGCCAGTTTCCTTATAACAGTAGGCTGTGTCACTGTAGCACTGCTTCACTCTCAGTCATTGCTTGTGAAAGTCAAGGCTCCTGCAGGCGAGCTGGCTGATCTTACCTGTCCTGGGCTCTGCCCTGATGCCTGGTGATTCCAGTGTCTGTGAGTCTCGTCCCTGTGAGTGTCTGTGAGTCCCTCCTCGCCCTCCCCTGGGTAAGGTTGAGTCTCAGAATGCAAACATGCAGGCGAACCTGTTAGCCACCTGGCAGAGTCGCTGGCCAGATTGGCAGTGCCGCCAGCCAGTTGGAAAGCCGTGCAGCCAACACCTGGTAGGCAGTGCTAAAGAGGAAAATATGTATTCCAGAAACATATGGGAAGAGGAGAATCTGCTACATCTCCACACACAAATCACCCCCACACAAATGCACACATCATTTCTCTTTCAGCTCCTGAGGTGCTTAGCTCTTTTCTAAGAGACACGGTAATGCTGTAAGTGCAGCCCATATGGACATCTGAAAAATTCTTTGGCGTGACATAGGGATACAGTGTCTGCTAGGGAGAAAAATATTTTCATATTTCAAGTGTTTATCTCTTCAGCATTTGAGTGCTTCAGAAGATTAATATCTGGAGCTCAGTGGAGCCTCAGGCAACAGGAGAGAACACTTACAGCCAGCCCCAGACTTAATAACCCTCCCCATCTCATTCACTGTAATAATGTTTAATTAATATAAGTCTCCTGCAAGTAGGATAAAAATTACTTATTTTTATAACTCAGACTCAATTTTTCATTTCATTTCCTCTCCCCTGAGTCTCTGTACAATTAGTTGGCCATAGTTTCTTAGAAGATCCTGTTGTAGCCCAGGAGAGGCTGGTACTGCCTTAGACAGCAGCATGCAGTCCTTGTTTTTCTTCTGCTCTTTCTCCTTTTTCTCAGTTATGAGTCGCACAGTTTCACAGCTGGAGCTGGGGAATGTCGTCCTGCTGAGTTCAGTGGTCTGTTTTTGTGCCAGTGTGGAGAGCTCTCCCTTAGGAGAAGGCACTGAAGCACTGAGCGGGAGCAGGCAGGAGCTCCAGCACTGCCCTGCAACTCACGGGCTGTGTGGGCAGGGGAGGGGGAGGAGGGGGTGGCTCCAGGGGGCTGGAGTGACTTACCCATAGCAGCGGGGGAAGCCAGCAGCAAACACCAGCACAGGCTGAGGGGTCAGCACTGGCACTGCCATGGATCTGCCTCCTGTCTGGTTCAGGCAAGGGTGTGCCATCCTGGCATCTGTGGGCATCTGCTGCCTTGACCCCACAGGCCTGCAGAGGAGCTGGAATTCAAAGGCGTCACTGCTATGCCTCACTTGGGTCCTGCTCTCAGAAATTAAGAAGACATGACACAAAAAGAAGCAACTATTTGCTTTTTTTCTCCCCAAGGAGATTTTAAGGGCAACTGGAGAAACATGAAAAAGAGGCAGTGCCAGCTCCTTGGTGGGGACAGAATCAAAGCATTGTTTGGTTCACACTCCCCTATTCTTCCCCTGCCCTTCCCTCATGCTCCCTCCAGCACTTTGTTTCTAGTTAAAAAATTCACGCTCAGACTCCAGGGAGCAAGGAATGAAAAGCTGTTTTTCAGGGTGGTCTTTGCTTGTGAATTCCCCACCCTGGGGTGAGCAGTTGGGTGAAGGAGAGCAGCTGTGCTTGGTTAGAGGCAGGGCAAAAGTTAAGGAGAAGTCAAGGCTTCTGGAGCCCAATTTGCTCTGATTTAAAGGTGCTGGCCCAGGCTAGAGCCCATGGCTGCTCCACAGTAGCAAGAAACTGTGCTGTGCCTTTAAGAGCTATGTGGAATGTGGTTTAACTTCTTTTGAAAATGGCAAAACAAAAATTAAAATTAAAAAGGAAAAAATAATAATGAAGGGAAGAGCCCTGGCTCAGTCTGCATAAGAGAGAGGAAAGGAAATGACCATGGTGAAATATCCTCTGTGAGGCACTTGATTAGAAAAGTCTGCTGAGAGACAGGCCTGAATTCCTCAGATATCTCCCAATTTCATTTTATGCGCTGCATGCAATTCCTCCTTGTCTTTGGCACGGAGAACTTCTCAAGACTGACAAGACACCCACTGCTCTCATTCCACTATTTTTATTTCCAAGATACTCTTTCAGGCAGCTCTGCATTTCTTTTTTTAGCCCTGTGTTCCTTGGGCTCTTCGCACCATGGATTAACTCCATGTCCTCTCCTGCAGGCTCCCATTACACGTCTGGGGACCTCATTGGTGAAAGTGGACCCAAAGTGCCCAGCTCAGCAGAAGCCCAGCATGGTTCCAACTGCTACCTGCCCTTCGCAAGCCTAGAAAATACCATTGGCTCCCTTTTCCATGCCCCCATAAGAGATTGTCAGGATTTTTCCCTCTATGGACTTTCAGATGCTTCCCATATGTAGAAAGATTCCCCTTAGCTGCACCTAGCAAGCTTCACGGAGCAACAAGTTCGGGTTTCAATGAGATTTCATCCCTCCTCCTGCTGCACGCAATGGCAGCATGCCATTGGTGTCAAGATAAAGGTCTTAAGACCTGAAAATAAATCTGGGTTAATAACCTGGGCACCTCAACTTTTCACCATCTTTGAATTTCACTGGGGTCTTGATCCTGAAGGGTCTAAGGATCCTGGGTTGTATCCTTAGCCGGTCGATGTGATTGTATTGCTCTCCGTGATGCTACACTAACAAGCCAGAACTGAAGAGATGAAATCTCCGTGTTTTGCCCATTTTTTCCCCCTTCCCTTTTCTTGCAGTGCTTAAGCTTCTAGAAGAGAACTGTGGGATCTGCAGCTTTACCATGTATTGCTTCTCCTTTGGGTGAGCACAGCGTCAGGGTCATCATGAACCCCATGTTGTTCGGCTGCTGGCAGCTGTACGTGTGCACAGAAAAGGAAGCACTTTTAACCTTGCAGCACTCCTGACCACACAGCTCTTGGGCTGGGCTGCAAAAACCCACTGAGAGCTTCTCTTGTGGGCCATGGCCTTGCTGGCTTGGAGGGTCAGGAATGCTGCTCACTTGGGTTGCAGGCACTACAGGGAAAGGTTTATTTGTTTCAAAGTGTTTTCAGCAGAGGAGTGTTTATAGTGCTCTGAAGTTTCGTAAGAGCTTATTTTTTAAGAGAAACAAATGTTAAGCTGTTTTTAAGCTGATGGTGACCCCTTACCATTCCTGTGTTTTTCCCATGGGATCTTTAAAAGGGAAAGTTTCATATTTTTCTTGCAATCTATGAGAACTGCTGTCGGAAGGCCTTGATTCTACTGTGTCCAAAGTAGCAGAAAGGTTTTCATGGTGTTAACAGGGCAGGGCTGAACTCAAGTGGATCTGCACTTACTCTCATGAGAGTCTCAGGGTTTGTGCCTCGGGGACACAGTTTGACCTCAAGGGTCAATTCTGCGTCCTTTGAAGTAGGAAGGAGTTTTACATGTGGGGTGGTATGAAAGTCAAGCATTTCTATGCAATGAGTGAGCAGCTGCACACTGTGGGAAGGAGACCATATATCCATCTCTGTCTCTCTCCGCTCCCTCATGTGTGGTGCAGATTGCCTCTCAGCAAAGCTGTACGTGTCTCTCCTGACTCTCATTTGCACAGTGAGGACAGCAAATGTTAGAAAGCCTTCATGCCCTGGCTGCCCACAGCACGGCAGAGCTGGGACACTCCAGCACCCCAGTCACGAGGTTTGCTGGGCGTCAGCTGCTCTGTGTGTGAGTTCCCTGGCTGAAGGCTAGGGCCAGGCTCTGGCTGTCCATGTGCCCATACTGTCATGCATGATGGAAGGAGGTATGGCCATGGTCTGTTCCAGCAAAGCTCCTGCTTGCTTGGGCTGGGCTGGAGGCAGAGGAAAAGAAACCATTTCTCTGGGGCTCACTGCTTGCCTCAGTCACTTTTTGGACCCAAACACCAGTGACATTCCTGCTTAAAAAAGCAGGCTGGAATGCTCTCTGCAAAGCAGGACACCATCTCTCAAACCTTAGCTGTGCACCACCCCATGGCTTCACAGCAGTGGGTCACAGAGCAGGGCTGGGGAAAGCAAGAGTGTGTGCAGCCTGTGCAGTGCAGCCCCAGCCTGCTCAGCTCTGCACTTGTGCAGGCACAGATGCTGGGCTGGTGGGGCTGTGCACACCTTTCATGCAGGGGCAGGCAGGGTGCCCACCACGCTGCCAAAGGACAAGTTTTGGTAGCTGGCAGCTCATGTAGCATAAATGTCGGGCTCTAATTGGCATTTGATTTGTCAGGGACACCGTGCCCTCCCTGCACTCCCTGGGGAAGGTAACAGGACTCACAGTTGCACTGTGCTGTTGAGGGCAGGAGGCTTAATTGAGAGGATGTAATGGGGGGTCCATTAGAAGGGCTCCAGAGAGCAGGCTGAGCGCCTGGTTCTGGGTAAGTGTGGGATTTTATGCCTTTTGATGGGCTGATTTAGAGACTGAAATTGCAAGGACTTGGCAGGCTAATTAACACATAATCAAAATTGAGGGGATTTTCCAGTAGATGCAGTGATCTAGTTAATATAAATATTAGTTTTATGGAGGATTGACTTCCCATCCTAAATGAAAGTCTGTCATTGAGGAGAGGCCTGTCATGAAATTATAGTGGCAGCCTTTTGAGGTGAATTTGCATGATTTGCCAAAAAATTTAAAAATGTGATAACTATCCAATTTCAATCTGCATATTCATGCAGCTGCCATTCCCTTGCTACCAGACCACCCTGCAGTCATGAGAGCACCCGAGCTGATCTGCTCCCCAGGAGTGGCAAAAGCTGATGCAGCTGCCACCTCACATGCCCCAGAAGAACAGCAGGATCATGCCCCACTGGGATGTCTACTTGGCCATGACACAGTGTGGTTGGGGTGGTGTTTGGGGCTGTGCAAGCAGCAGACAGTGCCCACAGCAGTGTGATCACCTCTGGGATTTGACAGACAAGAGGTGGCTGCAGCTGGGCTGCCGTGCTGCCAGCTAAAGCACACCATGCAGCAAAGGAGAGTGCAGCGACCTTTGGAGGGATATAAGTGAGGGCACTTCATGTGGTTCCTCCACAGGAGCAGCAGCTGTAACTCAACAATATCCAGTAAGGGGGAAATGCAGAGGGAGTCTGAAATCTCAATAATTGCTTGTGTACATGCTGCCCGACATGTTTTGCTGGAACACCTCCAGATGTGCTGGTGAGATCCGTGAGGGAAGGTGCTTTCCTTGAGAGAGGGTGTGAGATGTGCAGGACCCAAGACAAGGCAGCCTGACCTTGCAGAGGGGGTGCTGCTATGGCTTGTGCTTGCAGTCTGACCCAAACTGTGAGGCTTCATCCCCCATTGCCCCTAATGTCCTCTCAGATGGCTTCCTAGCAGGAGGGGGCAGGTGTGCCAAGAGAAAACCACGTTGCCCAGATGGTTGGTTTGCAGAGCCCAGCTGGTGATTTATCCAGGACTCACTGCCATGCACACAGGAGGGGCTCTGCCATCATCTGGCTGGGGTGGTTTCATGTTCACATTACTGGCTCCCTTACATCCAGATGATCCCATAAATTGTCCATGAGATTTATTCCATAGCACCAGTTGCAAAACAGGTAAAATGCCTGAGTGGGTTTTCCTGCCTTTTTTGAGCCGGTGCTTTGAACTAGCAGTGCCAGTTCTGTGGAGGATGTAGCTATCGTATTAGGAACAGAGACTGCAAAGCAAAGTTCTGGGAAAGAGATTAAAATGCATTTCTGATCCTGGAAGAATTGATCAGCTCATCATTACAAAGCTCCCTTCAAGTGTTTTAACAGGGGAAATCAGCCTTTCAGATGCTTTCTGTGCCAAAGGCTTCCATTTACTGTATCAAACAGAGTGACTACTGGAACTACCAGGCTTCCACATGCTGTTCCAACAATTACCTCCATAGTGCCCTTATTCAGTCAGTCTCAGCAAATTTGTAGGGCTTTTCCTAAGGTCCAACTAGCCATTAGAGTGATCCAGCCATTTCATCTTCAAATGACATAGAAAGTCATGCCTGCCTGCACTTGGCTTTCCACCCAGAAACTGGTACTGGTACCAGGAGCAAGAGTGCACAGTGCCCAAACCCACTGCTATTTGCAGGGGAGCAACTGGAATCACCACCCAAGGACTGAGCCTCCTTGGGACTGACAGTAGGTCCTGGAGAGATCTCTGGGCCCCAGCAAGAGTTGGGCAGGGAGCACAGGAGATGGAGGGTTCCCAAGTCTCTGAAAGATCCTGTGTTGCTGAAGGGAGCATTAGTTTTGGCTGCAGTTTAAGAGTTTGATAGGAATGGGAACAAACAGAAGGTCAGTGTCAATCCTGGCAGGAGGGATGTGACTCAGGCACACAGGCTCTTCTGCTGAAGTGGGAAGGTAGCCACACTGGATACCACTGGCTTTTGGGGTGAGGATAATGGGAGGTGTCCAGCTGCACAATTAGAATAGTCAGTCCCCTCTAGTCAGCTCTGGGCTATGGGCAGATCCAAGGATGGCTCAAAACCCTGCACTCAGTCAGGCTGCTTAGGTACTGGCACCAAAGGTTGGTCCTGAACTTTGAGGATATGGATTTGATCATTCTTGAACCTGGATAGTGCTTTTATTTAAGATTTGCCTGTGAGACCATTTCAGCTGTGTGATAAGTGTATGACTGCAGTCTGATTTGCTCCCTTGTTTGTTGCTGCTGTTCTTTTCTTGTTGCTGCTTTTTTCATTTGAAGAGGCTTGTAGTGAATTACAAAAAGAGGTTTTTAATTCAGGAGACCTTGATGACTTATTATGCCTTATCACTCCTTAGGCATGGAGTACAGCTTGTTCTTTTTTTTAATTCCTCCACTTGTTTATCTCCCACATCTCCTCCTCCACTACTAGCACTCTGAGGTAAATCACAAGAACAGTCCTCCATTAGAAAACGGCATGGTACTTTTTCAAGTGATTCACTCAAGCAGGAGTGGGCAAACACTCTTTCATCTTTTTTTTCTGCTACTGTTTGTTGGCATAAAGTGCCAAGTGGCACAGGGACATTTCACAGGTGCTGGAAAATTTTGCTAAAATGTTGCTGTTTCTTTATGTGGCCAGTTGGGAACAGATTTGTCCTTCATACAGCAAAATCAGTAAAAGTTCACAGGAGTGGATATGCTTTTGAAGTACTTTGATCACACATGGTAGGAGAAGAATGATGGCAAATATTCCTGTTATCTTGTCCTAAATTTATTTTAGAAGGCTGCCTAGCTCACAGTGGTTGGTTTCTGCTCTCTGGCACTGACAATCTTGCAGCAGGGCCAGCACTGTAGATAGATCTCCCTTGGGCTGTGATGTCACTTGACTGCTGAGCAGCAGTGATGTCAGCTGCTTTTTTCTGTTGGGACCTATCTTTCCATGGATTCCAAGTTCAGGTCTCTCTGGTTTAAGTTTTGGAGGTGTTTTGAGCACACTCTGCAAACATTCTGAGTACAGACACTGCTCTTGCCACTGCTGTGGGCACTGAAGCCACAGGGGGAGCAGGGCAGGCAGGGCCAAGCTGCTGCTCAGAGCTTGGCCCATCAGGCACAGCAGGCTAAGATGTGGGGGAAGGAGCTAACAAACCCTTCGGTGTAGTTCTGGGGCAGAGATAACCCTCTTGTGCCTGGGCTAGCACATGCTGGCATGAAGCACCAGTGGCACTTGCCCACTGTGTAGCAAAAGAAATTGTGCACATCCCTCTGTTGGGCAAAATGCAAACTCTAGCAGTATTTGTAGCTGGCCTGTCTGGGTCACCTTGCTCTGCAGCTGGAGCGACCCAAGGGATTCCATCCTGACATTGGTCATGATGGAGAGACAGGTAAAGATCACTTCAGCTACACAGTGGGCTTTCAGTCTGTGCTAAAGGGACTTCAGACATCCAAGCTGCAAATGGGAAACTCCTTGAGGAGGCTTTTCATCAGAGAGGGCTGGAAACCACTGATTCCAGCTAAAGTCAGGTGTGCCTCGGGATTTGTATCCATGTGCTTTTGCTGCTATTGGTATTCAGATCAAATATCTCCAGTTCCAGCCTGAGCCTTGAACTTCTCCTGGGATATCAAGTGTATCAAATCTCTCCTCCCTGAGGACTGACAAAAAATGTGGCACACTTTAAATGTAATATTAGAGCAAGTGAATCCTCTGTTGTATGTATTTCAGCTACCTTTAAGTTTGCAACCACCCAGTTGTCACCTATGCACGCTTCACACATTGGGTCCATGTCCTTCCTCTATGCTGTGCTTTAGAGGCTGTTTTGCTGCATTACAGAAAAACTGAGAGCCAGAGTTTCATTTTTTTGTGCTTCTCCTCAAAACAAGATGAGTTTTCAGCACTGGCATTTAGAAAAACCCACCTCAGGCTTGTTCACTGAGGAAGCTCCCAGTAGAATAAACACACATACCCCCTGCCAATGCAATTATCATGGCATCACTTCCTCTGACAATAACTTGCTCCAGCTTTTTAACTTCTTCTAATTATGTCAGTCTTTTTCTTAAACACTTTCTGTTGTTGGTCTCCTACCCAGGGAGAGGGTGGTGCCTGGTGAGGGAGTGTGCAACTTGATGCCCTGCCTGGGCTGCACAGGGCACAGCAGTGGCTCAGCTGGATGAGCACACAAAGGGTGCTGGTGTGAGACCCCACTTTTGCAGGCATGGGGCTGCACTGCCGTGCAGCACTGCCAAAGCCACTTGGCAGTAAGTGAGACACTCGTTGCCAGTGGCTGCAGAAAACAATGGAATGGTGTTTTTCTCTCCGAACAGATGTCAAGAATTACCTGCAACTGCAAAGCAGCGGAAGGCGGGAAGGCCAGCGAGCCCGGCTCATCAGTCCCACTATCTATTTGCCCCAGAGCGCTGTCTGCATGGTTTTCCAGTACCAGGCTTGGGGCAGCAATGGGGTGATGCTGCGGGTCTGGCGGGAAGCCAGCCAGGAGCACAAGGCACTGTGGGTCATCACGGAGGACCAAGGGGAGGAGTGGAGGGAAGGCCGCATCATTTTGCCAAGCTACGACATGGAGTACCGGGTAAGATGTTTGCAGAAGGCGTGCTGGACTAGGTAGACTTCTCCAGCATCTTGATCTCAGTGTTTCAGAGCCCAGGCCCATTCATCATTGGGAAATGTGGCTGTTTTCATTGTGTTTCTCAAGTTACCATAGTAACTAAACTACACTGTTTGTTATTCTGAGAGTGCCTGTCTTCTGCACAGACTTGGGCCTTTGTTCAGCCTGTTGCCTTTAATATTCCTCAGATCTCCCAAATATTCTCCCTTTTTCTTTTTTTTCCTTTATTTTGTTTTGTGCATTTCTTCCCCCTCCAAGTGAAGGTCATCAGATAGTCTGACCAGAGGCAGATGTGCAGCTCCAGGGAGCAAATGCAGCAGCCAGGAGAAGTGGGAAGCTGGGAGGGAACACAGTCAGCTCTTAAGGGTGGGCAGCAAACAGCCATTCTCCAGCCTCAGCTGCAAGTGTTGACATAGCAGAAGGAAGAGGGAATGCAGGCTCATTTGTGAATCCTCTTCTCTGATGTTTTAGCCTAGATCAGAGGGCTCGGTGCTGGGCTGTAGGATCATGGCCCTGTCCCACTCTCAGAGATCAATGGAAGAGAAGGGATGAGCTGGAGGGAGGAAGGGAGCTGTGCTGCTTTGCCACGGCCACCTGAGCCCCTCTGGCACAGCTGTACCAGCATCCCATGGAGAGGCTGCTGCTTCCAGGAGTGTCTTTGGCACGGTTGTCCCTCCCGGGCAGCGTGCCATTTGCCAGGGAGACAGTGCTACTGTTGTCACTTGTTAATGAGCATCAGCACAGCATCCAGCACCCTCCAAGGCAGAGGAAATGTGGACTCCCAGGCTTGAGGCAGCAATTTAGTGACCACCCTGGTGGGGAGCCTTGCTCCAGCCAGCTCCCAGCCCTGAGCCTGACCCAGGGAGCTGCTGCTGTCAGGCCACTGACCCCTCCAAACTGCTGCCTCCCGCATGGGTTGATGGCCCGAGCTTGGGACCCACAGCCCAGACATTCCATTGCTGTGCAGTCAGATACCCAGCCCTTCAGGGAGGTGTCCTTGAAGGCAGGCATGGATCCCAGGCACCTTAGATGAAAGAGGTCACATAATATTGGGAGAGGAGGTTTGTGAAGTACGTAGCCCTAGGAAATCATTTGGACCCTTGGAATCCTAGTATCACTAGGGTTGGAAAAGGCCACCAGGATCATCAAGTCCAATCATTAAACCCAGCATTATCATGTGCAGCACTAAACTATATCCACAAGTGCCACATCCACATGCCTTCTGAACACTTCCAGGGATGGTGATTCCAGCACTTCACTTGGCAGCCTATTCCAAGGCCTTCAGAGTAGGCAGGGGGATATAAAGCTAAAGCTTTGCACTGGAGCTGTCTGACTAGTTTGCTTGTATGGGTTTGGCTTTTCAATAAAATACCAGAAAACACAATATGCCTACAGATAAGAATGATGGGCACTGGCTGACTACTTTTTGTGCTAAACGTGAATATACCAGCATGTGTATAATGGCGTCATTATGTAAATATTGCAAGTGTCTCCACTCAGCAGTTCTTAGAGCTAACAACTCTACTTATTTTTGTAAATATATTTTGCCTGTGATTAAGTAGGAATAAGCTGACCCTTCTCCTCTGACATTCAATACTTCTTATGTAATGTTGATGGGAACAGCACTTTACAGTTAATGTAGCTGTGCATTTTGTGTACTTCCCTTCCTTTTTGTGATCATAGCTCAGTTAATACCATGGGCCAAAGCTGCTGCTGCAGTAACTCAGAGTTATGCCACTGTGCAAGGGCTAGGGGGGTTCACTGAGTCTTTATTCCTTATAAGAGGCATTTAACTGAAAAAATTGCAAGCCAAGAGCTGCCAGGCCAGGCAAAGATGTCTCTGTTGAACCTGTCCAGGCACAGCAGCTTTCCCTGGGAAAGGGCTGGCAGAGGCAGAGCAAGAAAGCAGGACTAGTGTCAGGTGATCCACAGGTCTGTTGGGAAAGCCTGGAGCAATTTCCCACCCTTTCCTCTGGGAGCAGCAGCCACTCTCCGTAGGTGGCTCTAAGCTGGGAAGCGCCCAACTTAGCGCTGACATTTCTGTTGTGATTTCCCACAGATCGTGTTTGAGGGATTCATCCGCAACGGGCACTCGGGAGAGCTGGCCCTGGATGACATCCGGCTGGGCACCGACATCCCGCTGGAGAACTGCATGGGTACGTGCTGCATCCCGCCCGGGGGCAGGCAGGGACGGAGGGGGCGGCTCAGGATGCAGAGCCTTGGCTTGCACCGTCAGTGGGCCACACCTCCCCTGGCCGGGTTAGCAGCAGCTTCTGGATCTCCGCTGGCACTTTGATTGCCCATGAAAGAAAGGAGGGCGACTCAGCCTCTGGGGGACAGGGCTCTGCCTGCGTTGGTGTGAGGAGAAGGAAGCACATGTCTCTGCCACGCAAAGCTGAAAGAGCAGCTGAGGGTTACTGAGGACTATTCTGTGTGATAAGGACATACACTAAATTTAAAAGGAAAGTGCTGAACAAAAGAAGCCTGCTGTCAGTCAGTATTACACACTTAGAGGGGCCAATGAGTTCAAAAGGAGTCTTCTCTAATAAGAAAAAAAAAAAAAACTGCAGAGAGGTTTTACAGCAATGTTAACAGAATAACAAAGGAAATTTTTGCCCTAGAATTCACCATTTCCCAAACCAGGCCAAAAGCCAGGTAAAAAAAGAAAGGACTTGGGAAAAAAAAAAAAGGAGCAAAAAAGTGTGTTTCAGCAGTTTGCAGGTGGAGCCATTGCCTGCACTTTTCCTCTAGCTGGCTTATCCATGCAATCACACTGATGGCTCTGGCTGTACACACCACATCCTGCTTGGGTGTGTATTTAGAGGTATCCCAGCTGAGCATGGGACCAGCAGTATCTAAATAGTGGGATCTGTGCTGAGAGCTGCCCAGAGCAGTGAGGTCCTGCTCTAGTGCACGTCCTGGGAGAAGCGTGTTTCACTAGGAACTCTGACCCATCCTGAAGCAATGGAAAAAGCAGGGAAGAGCCTGTCTCCCTTTTGGGCTTTGAAAGGCCCCTTTCAGTGAAGCTGCTCTCCTCAGCCCACCAAGGGATGATCCTAGTGCCTCCTAACCCAAACAGGACAAACACTCTGTCCCAAGGGGTGTTTCTCAGGGGAGGAAGCACCAGACAAACCATGCTTGGGAAGAGCTGCTTACATTGCTTGCCCCCTATGTGGGCAGGTGAGGGTAAAGATGGTGCAGAAACCAGCACTGATAATAAAACAGAGGACTAGGAGTGCCCCAGAGAGGCCCTTAAGCACCGTCAGTCCCCGTTTCTTTGATGCTTTGAACTCTGCTGGTCTCCCATCTGTCAAAGGAGCTAATACTTCAGATGTCAAATTCCCGGTATTTAAGGCTTGACAGTGGTGTTTTAATCTCTTGCCTTCTATGGCATTAAAGAGAAGCAAGACCCATGATTAACACTAATAGTATTTCCTATCTAACTTCTTTGGAGCTCAGCAATTCACCTAGCTCCAGTCTTATTGTATCTTGGGCCTCATGAACCTAAAGCTTAATGTTTCAAAAACAAAAGCATTAATAAATTATGACGCTTCAAGCATTTTCAGCCCAAAAAACACACCTAACTGCTACACAAAATTATTTTTACCCTGTCTAGGAAGTTGAATGTGGATCTTAAAACCCATAAGGATTGTTTCAGATCATTTCCAGCAAAGGGTTCCCACTGCAAACTGTAACATAACTTAGGGGTCATTTCCAGTTTCACCAAAATAATTATGAAATGGTAGCAATACCATGCTGCTCTCTTTCTTTCAGAGCCATGAGAATAGCTGACTCCAGCACAGGCTACTGTTTTTGCAAATATAATCCTTGGAAGTAATCTGATTCCTTTTTAGCATGAAAGAATGCTAATAAGTCACAATAATTTTTTCCTTTGACAAATGTGTCATTCGCATTTTGAACCCAAATGATGATTTCATAGAACTCAGTAGAGCCAGAGTCTGCTTCTGTGACTCACAGGCATAAAGCAGAAGTAATCTAAAAATAATCAGAAGTCTATTACTTCTGCAAGAAAGTAATCAGTAGTAAGTACCGATTATTGCTTTTCAGATCCAGTAATTTGTAATAGATTACATCTTCAAAGTATCTTGAAAGAAGGAAAACTATCACTTGCCTTTGTTTCTTGTCACTGTGAGATAGAGAGGAGCAGGGCATCACTGCCCAGAATTCACACAGTTCCCGTGTGAGAAACAGTGCCAGAGCTGAGCCAGAAACCAAAACCACTTTTGGAAATTTAGGGGGTTTCAGGGTTTCATCACTGGGCCAGGTGAGGCTTTGTCGTTGGATGACTCAGGCCAGCCAGGCTGAATACAAATGACCCTCAATCTCAGACATATTTTCCTCTGAAGGGTGTTTGAGTCAAAGCTTTTTGTGTCAGTTTGGTCCCCAGCTGGGGCCAGGTTTCTCCCACTGCTGGCTGAGGTTGGCTGGCTCCCTGTGCTGTTCCCAGCGAGTGGCTCCTGTGGGAGCCTGCTTCACTCAGCTGCTACAAATCAATGGGGAGGTGAACTGGGGGCTTGGTGTGTAATACTCCCCTCTCTAACATGAGCTTTTGTTTTTCCTCTGCAGAACCCATCACAGCTTTCCCAGGTGAGAACTCCTACTTTCCAGGTAAAACTGCACTCCTCTCGGTGGTTTTGTTCTGCTGGCATGGGCTTTTACATCGAAGGAAAGCAATGTGTGTGCTTGTACAAACAGCAAATGTTCTGAGCACTGAAATGGCAAGTGTGTACTAAACCTCCCCCACCACAGCAGCAGGAGATGGCATCCTCTGACTTCTGCTAGGTGACAGAAAACAGGCAAGCAGGCAAGTCCCCCGTCTTGGGACTGAGTAGCTTTAGGAAACCTGCCATCATGAGAAGCACTTAGCTCCTGAAGAGCAACTAAGCCTGGGAAGGCTGAAGAGTAGAGTAGTTTTCAACTGACTTAAATTGAAAAAAAGAGTAGCCAGTTAAGTGAAATCTGGTGGCAGTAATTCACATTGTTGTGAGGGAAGGTGGTTCTCTAGTTCTCAGATGCTCTGGCAGTGGCATGTTCAGTGCTGGCAAAGGAGGGTGGGGTGAGTCTGCTTGGAAGGGGAAGGGAGTTGCGAGGTATAAGTGAGAGAGCAAACTGCTGTCAGAAGCTCTGAAGGTGACAGTGAATAAAAGGAAAACAAGGTGAAAATGGTACATTTAACAGCTTAATACTAGCCTGGAGAACAGAAACCAACACTTCTCTGATCAAACCTGCAGGGTAGGAGAAAAGGTGAGGAACTCCAAGGAACTGCCTCTCTCTTTTCGGGGGGTGCTGTTTGTCTTGCTCTGGGGTGGGAAGAACTATCTACTTTTGCAGACATCAGTTTAGTCTGAAGGGTTTACATGTTTTTTAAATTTGGATTTTGTTTTCCTGCCTACCTCTTCAGGAATATGTCTGGGGGTTGTGTTGTGATGAAGAGCAAACTTGGAGCTCCCCTTAATTTTGAGAGTTGTTTTGTCAATTGAATCAACATGCCCTTTGCTTTCACTGGGACATGATGTCTGTACTGTGCTGGTGAACTGTAAGATATGGCTGGACTGCATCCTAGAAGCAGCTGCATTTCCATGTGGGCAGAGCTGTCTCTCCTGGGTGTGTGCATTGGGAGAGATGGCAAAGTAGGCGCCGAGACTGAAGGGACATGCACGACTGTCCCCGGGGATTCAGGCTGTGGAGTGTTACCAACGTGAGGGACAAGTGCAGGGTCTAACACCATGTTTTACAGTCACACCCATACTGTAACAACTAGGAATTCAGTTCTGCTTGTTTATAGGCTTGTTTATCTGATATTCAGGCTTGTGGTGTTACTGAAAAGCTGCTGTGATATTCTCAGGTGGCAGTTAAAGCCTCACTACCATTCATGACTTCCACCATTGCTCTGTATTCTCCTAGGCCTGGTCTGGTATCTATTTTACAAACACCATCCTTGTCTTTTGAGACTTGTTACAGTGTGAACCTCTCTCTGGGTCCTCACATTCTATTCTAAAGTCTGTCCTAAAGTCCTGCTGATTCGCATTGCTTGTCTTCCCCTTTGCCCCTGCCCTGCTGCCCGAGTGCCTCCACTTCCCCATCATATTCCCCAGGGCACACTGGCTGGGGAGAAACAGTGAGGTACCCGAGCACTACAGGCAGATGCTGTTACAGACACACCTCTCCTTCCCCCTGGAACTTGCCAGCTTGTTCCAACAGCTTCTGCCCATTCCTGGCTCCCTCAAGGACATCCTAGCATTGGTTGTAACAGGGCAGCAATTGCAATTGCAGCAAAAGGTTGAAAAGGTTCCCCTGGATGACAGGCAGGAATAGATGGCACAGAGGGATGCACTGACCTGGGGAAAAGTGAAGTGCAGAGGGAAAAGATGGAGAAGTGGAGACTGGAGACAATTACATGATAATTAAAATGAGGGAGAGACAGACATGCCCAACAGAAGGGGAGGGTAAAATGAGGGAAAGAAGTCCCTGGCTGGAGAAGAAAATGGAGCTGGAGAGAAAAAACTATGCATGTATTACTGAGATGTTCTATAGCCCCCACTCCTGCAATTACATGATGAGCTAAAAAAGTCAGATGCCATTAAATATAATAGCAAATCCTTCCTCTCCTGGCCTGGGAGCAAAGCTGAAAATATGCACCTTACAGGCTCCAGGATCACAAAGCAAATAATAAGAAGAGAATTTGTGTAGGTGGAAGATGTTTCACCTATTAGGTTGGGATCTTACAGGACCAGGAAAGTGTGCTTCAACTGTACTGCATTTGAGCATTGATGCGTTCCACCCTCAAAGAAAGGGTACAACAAGTTTCTGGAAGCAAGGAATTAGATAAATACCAGGTGAAAAATAAGAGATATATTCCAAATAATGCATGGAGAAAAACCATGGAGAAGAATCACGGGGAGAATTTGCTTTTGGGACTGGTGGATTCTCTCCCTGCCAGTATCCTAAAGTCAAGATAGAGATATCTCCCTGGAGCAATGACAGGTAGCAGTTATGGGGTTGAGACTGACACTGGTTTTGTGGCATTCAGATTAGATGAGTGTAATACTTGCTTTCATCTGTGTCATCTACAAAAAGTCCAGCTGTGTTGCTTGTCCACAGCAGTTAATGTCAGTGACTTCAGGAAGGAATATGAGCTGTGACACGGCAGTGGCAGAGCAAGGCAGGCAGCCCTCCAGGCAGCTTTCTGGAAAGGATTTTCTCCTTTTTCTTTCCCAGATGACTATTGCTTTTCCTTCTTTGGGTTTTGATTCTCAGTGCAAAACTCCAAAACTAGTCCCTATAGAGCGTTCCCTACTGGAAAGAGAATGGGGCAGTACCTGGCCAGGTTGAAGGTGTGAGGACCAGCAGCACAACCACATAAAATATCCACCCTCTAGGGATTAAATCAGGTTTCCACTGACTGGTGTTCCGAGCTGTGCCATAAACACAGCAGCCACAAACTTGACAGCAACAGCAGGAGGCAGTTCTTTATTAAGATGAGAGCACTAGTGAATAAATGAGTAAGGGCAAGTGTGTGTGTGGCAGAAGGCAAAGGGGAGTGGAAAAATTATTAAGTTAAGAAGATGGATTTTTTTTTTCCATTTCCCTGAGCAGTGAACTTTTCCACTAATATAACAGAAAACTTCCAGAGAGCAGCAGAGCCAGTAAAAACAGAGCAGATAACATCAGCTCTGTGTGTTGAGTGGATGGGCAGCTATATTTAGTGTCTGGCAACGTAAGGAAGAACAATCATTAATGTTGGGAATTGGCTTCATTAGGGCTTAGAGACAACTGAGTGTGATTCCTTAATGACTTCAGTTGCTAAATGAACTCTCCAGACTTCTGCTATCTCCTCAGCAGGACCATGCGGTGCAGAAACGGGGGTTGAGGAAGGGCTCTACACCACCCTCATGCTTGAAGCCCTGGCTGGGACATCTGGAGTGGGTCAGGGCCAAGCAGGGGCTGTCCTGAAGCTACAGCCAGCTTGAGTTCCCCAAGGGATCTTTCCCACAAGCAGGACCATCTGCAGTATGTCATACTGCTTCCCTCCATCCCCAGGCAGGCAGAGATGCACAGGGAGGGGGCAAGGGCTGCAGGCTGGGCACTGTGGCACGTGCTCCTCTCTGGCCAGACCCACCCTTTGCACACTCAGCCTTCCACTGGGCAATGTACAGCCATCAGGAGGAAGCCTTCCTCCCGCTCTCTTGAGACTCAGGGGCTGTTGTCACCCCTGACACCTGCCCCTCTCCCCATCCCAGCTCCCACCATGGGACCTGGTGCATATCAGTGCTGTGAGAAGCTGTTTGTTTGTAAATCTCTCACTGAAACAAGGTGCTATGTAAGCAGAGACTGTCACCAAGTGTAAACACAAGTGGCCTCTATGCAGCAAGCAGCCCCTGGGGGCTTCCCTGGGGGTCAGCCCAGCACCCCCATGCTGTCAGGCACAGGAGAGGCGTTGCTGATCCATTGGGGATGGTGCTGGGTCACGTTCAGGTCTGGGCCAGCTCAGCCAGCTGGATCTGTGGAGAGAGACAGTGGGAGGTTATCAGTGAGGCTCAAGGCATCATTGAACATGCTCAGCCTCCCAGGGAGCTGGCAGCAGCCCCCATGGGATGTCCCACACTGCCACCCCCATGCAGACAGGTGAGGGGCAGCAGCTGCTGGAGAGGCATAGGGATGTGCTGCTTTCATTCCCCAAACCAGCATGCCCAATGGAGTTAGGGAAGGAGGTCAGAGGGCTGCCTGCTCCCTACCTTTGCCATCCTCAACACACAGCCCAGCCTCTATGCCCCTTCTGCAGGCGCTTTTGGGGGGCAGGAAGGACAGGGCCACCCCCACTCCTGATGGCGAGGGGCAGCTGGGGTGAGACAGGTTGAGAGCAGCATATCTGCAGTGAGGCTTCTCCTGAGACATCCGAGTTCCTTGCCTACAATGACAAATATGTGGGTGGTTCCCAGCCTCCTGCTCTATAAAAGCAAGATTTGTCTTGCTTGTGCGGTTTTTTCTAGCTTTTGAGGTGGGTCTTTTTTTGTTGTTGTTGTTGTAGCTATTCATCTGGGTGCACCATTCATTCTTGATTTTAGTCCCTGTGTCCAGTTTTTGAGGAATGGGGACAGGAGAAAAGCCTTGTGAGTGGCAGAGGAACCATCATTTTGCCTCATCTCCTGTGCCACTAGCTGCAAAGCCGTTGCCATCCCAAATTTCCAGCCAGTGACTCTGCTGTTAGGCAGTGTTTGCAGGGGAGGGCAGAGGCTGTGCTGCAAGATGCCCTTGCTGCTGGCAAAGCTGAGCGCATCCTGCACTGTTTTGTATTTTCCCCTTGGCGTCCTCCAAGCCTGCTCAGGAAACCAAGCTGGAGTTTAGTTAGCACAGAGCTCAACAATGTGCTGACCCCAAACCCAGGAGCCCCCAAAGTTCTGCAGGCCAGCACCGAGCCAGGGGGCTGCTCCCCACTAGCCAGCCAGGGCAGGAGCAGAGAGTGAGCACAGGAAGGGGGGCTCAGTGTGTCCAGCAGCAGAGCAAACCCTCCTGAGAATTTCCCTGGGGACTGCAGCCCCCTTGAAGTAACCAGTAAATAAACGTGGTGCAAAAATACATCCCTCCCTAGTTATTTGCAGCTCTTTCCCACCCAGGAGCGCTGCCGGGGAGGTGCAGAGCTCTTCACTGCTGCTCCTGCCCCCGGGAGCAGCGTGAGCAGCAGCAGCAGCACAGAGCGGAGCGGTCCTGCCGTGGGCACTGCCGGTGCCCCCTGAGCCACAGATGAGGGCAGGATGTCCCCGAGTGACCCAGCCAGGGACAGCAGCCCGGCAGCCCTGCCCTGCAACACGCCACCGCTGCAAGAGCAGGAAGGGCTGGCCGTGGCTGGGCTGAGTGTGGGCACTGCCTGCCCGTGAGTTCAGGGGAGCCAGGTGCTTCTCCAGCCCTCCCAAGGTGTGGTGCTTTATCAGCATGAAGCCATAGTCCTGGCTTGCTGAAGCTGCAGAGACCATGAGTTTCTTGTCTGAATATTGGGTTGAATTTTGCAGCCCATGCCCTGTTAATAATTATTACCATCCCTTCCTGCTTCAAGAAATAGTAAGGTAATCTGTTTAGGTCTCTGAATGGGGCACCTAGTGAGACTAGACCTGTGTGCAGAGCACTTTCAGACAGAGAACTTCTTCTCTGTCTTTGCAGTAAGAATGACAAATCCTTCTCCCTGTAATCTCTTTCCCAGTCTCCTGTGGTAACTTCCTTGGCCATCTGAGATTATGCTTTACTTCCAATTACGAACATGATGTGTTTTGTCACTGCTTGACAACATCTGCCATGTAGAGACAAAACCAGGTGGCTGATCTGGAGATGGCCAAAATAAAGAAGGGAAAAAAACATTCATTGATGCCAAAATTAACAGTAATAATAGTCCATATGGAATTTGTATTGCGTTCCAGACAGCCTGATTAATTAAAAGGGAAGGGAAAGGCCCTTGGAAATGTGGGCTCAGCAAATGCCAGGCTGTGCCCTCCCCTAGGAGCACGCCCTGTATCTGGAGGCGGCTGTGGGACCTGGTGTTGCTCCGTGCTGTACTCTTGAAAGCATGTGTGTTTCTTTTTGTGCGTCTGCATGCCTCCCACCTAGCAACCCTGTTCTGTGTCTCCTCCCCAGGGGCAACCCTCCTGCCAGGGACCGAGCCCACAGTGGACACGGTGTCAGTGCAGCCCATCCCAGCCTACTGGTATTACGTTATTGCCGCCGGAGGTGCTGTTGTGGTGCTGGTCTCCGTCGCGCTGGCCCTTGTGCTCCACTACCACCGGTTCCGCTATGCGGCCAAGAAGAGTGATCACTCCATCACCTACAAAACCTCCCACTATGCCAACGGGGCCCCTGTGGCCGTGGAGCCCACCCTAACCATAAAACTAGAGCAAGACCCCAACTTGCGCTGCTGAGAGCCGAACAGGAACGAGAAAGCAAACAAAACACAAAACAGACAGACAGACAGAAACTAAGACTTCAAATACGTTGCCTCAGTTTTGCACTTTTTTCCTTACCTAGCATACGTGTGAACTCTTAGATATCTCCATCCCTTCTCCGTCCCCCAACCCTCCCCAGATCTTTTACAAACTCTAAACTAATGCTGCATCTTGGATCACCAGAAGAGACACACCGCCCCTTCACTTCAAAAGTGAACGCTCCCTTTCTATTACTTTTCAAAGATACTTGGGGTGTCAGGTGGGGGTTTATTTTGTTTTGTTGTGTTTGTTTGGGGAGTTGCTTTTTTTTTGTTGTTGGTCACCTTCTTTGGGTTTTGGGATTTTTTTCTCCTCCCCGTAGGCAACCTGCAAGGGAACCTGATGGTGAGCCTGGAAGCGTGTGTGAGGCTCGTGTGCATGTGCTAAACCTGCGTGTGTGAGTGTGCATGGGACTGTGTGTGTCTGGCTGACTGAATGTATATTTAGAAACAGCCCCTTTTTAATTTGCTTGTTGTTGCTTCTACTTGCACAGGGAATGCTTTTATTTTTGTTTTTGTTGTTGTTAATTTTCCCACCTCCTCTCTGGAAGGTCTGGGACGTGTTTATGATGAATGCCCTGATTTGTTTACCTGGGGAAGAGAGCAATGCTTTTTTGTTGCCTTATCTAGCTTTGGCTGGGTTTCTTGTTTGATAGTGTTAATGTCTTGGGTGCAAATTGAGGAAAGGCCAGGCTGGACAGTAGGAATGTCCGCCTCAGGTGGCTAGAAGAATCCAGAGAGGTCCATAGACATTCAAAAAGCAAGAGATCTCTCCATTTTATTCTTTCTGCAGCCAACATGAAAACACAGCCATTGTTTGGAAGAGGGAGGGGAAGCCCTCCTCTTCCCCCACCTGCAAGTGAATCTATTTAAAGTTGCCTTATATCAGAGAAGCTCATAATGAATGTTTTGTTTGTATCTGTTAAAGCCAGCCTTAGGGTAACACGTAGACTTCAGCAGGTCTTAGTGGATGCTAAATACTGTAGTTTCTTGAGAATTGAAGGTTTATTTATTTAATAAGTATCCTCACGTTGGGTGCTGATGGTTTTGCTTTTACACAGGGAAGGGGGAGAGGGCTCCTCCTTGTCTTTCTGCTAGAAATGTTCAAGGGAGAAGTATAGTTCCCTTTTCTGGGTTTGATTTTTTTCCTTCTGCCCAATCCGTAGCTGCTGAATCATTAAAATTGCCCGTTGACTTTCTAGAATGTCAGTTTTGCGTTTGCTAATGTTCTGCTTCTTAGAGCACCAGTAACATCTAGCAAGCCAAGCCCAGCCAGTGCACCTGGGGGGGCCAGCTATTGCTGCTGCTTTAACTGGGGAGGCAAGGAGGAGCCTCCACAGGCCTCTGACTGTTGAATGGCCCAGTGTATTGTAGTGGAAATGCCTTATATAAATTACTGAATGATGACATGCAAAAGTGGTTTGAATTTTTAACCCTAATCTGTTTGCAGGCAAAAAAAAAGTACCTCCAGTGAGCAAGGTTCTCCATCTTGTTTGTGTCCATCTGTGATGACTGATCAGATTCCCTCCCCCCTTCTAAACTTGCTAGTGCCCATCCCTCTTTTGCCCATTAATATTGCATAAAATGAATCAAGATGAGCAGCTCTGTTAATTTCCCTGCAGTCTTGAGCTGCCTTTTGGTCTGGGAAAAAAAGTAAAAATACAAACTATGCTGAAGTGGTATTGGCCCCTGTTGCAGCACAGCCCTATCCCAAGGGGATCTCTGTCAATGGGGGTGTCACTCTATCCCCATCCTTGCCTTAATTTTGTGCAGCCAGTTTCAGTTCCCCGTGCTGGTTTCACAGCAGATTTCAGTGGGATCCTCTCAGCTGCAGCAGCAAGTGGCTGAAACAAGCAAGGAGTGCAGAAAAGCCCAGGGTGATGTGCCATAGTGAGCACATTAGGCGTGGTGGGTGCGCATGGCACCTGGGCCTGGCTCCCACAAGGTTTTGGAGAGCAGCAGGGACATGCCTGTCCCACAGCGCCAGAACAGACCCAGGGAGCTCATGCCACCTGGAAGGCAGTGCCATTGAAAGGTCCCTGGAGAGGGGCTCCAGGGTAAGGGTGCTTTCAGTGTGAGCCTCCTCATCACACAGCACTGGTGTCACAGTGCATCTGGTTTGGGATGTGGATTCCTATCCCCCTCGGTCAGCTGCAAATTAAAACAGATGTGAAATACTGGCGTGTGCTTACTTTCAGGTCAGCCCAAGCCATGTCAGCAGATGATATTGTCCCGTTTCCAAAGTCAGCTCAGTCTCCCTAGTTCAGACGATTTCACTTTGACCAGGTTCACCCCCACAGACTTAGCAAGTGTACATTGGTGTGTCAGAGAGGAGAATGTGGCACCCTGTCTTTTAAACCAAAATCACCAAAGACAAAACAGAAGGTCACTTCGAGATTTTTACTCCCAGTTCTCCCCTGCTCCTTGAGCCCTGACATCCCCAGCATTGCCCAGTTGCCTGTGTGTGAAAAATATCTTGTGGAAATTTGAAATTCTTTGAAGATGTATTGTGTGGAATGTAATAAAATGATGATATTTTTATACAAATATCTGGGGTTTTTCTTTCTTCTTTCTTTGCTAATGAGAATGCTGTGGGTTGAAACAAAGCAGAGTTCCAAAACTCTTTGGAGCATCAGGGCTATTGCTTTTAGCCAAGTGGAGCTCCAGTTCCTGCTACATGCAGACCCAGCTCCCAGCAGCCCAGATGCTGTGGGCTCCCTGCCTCACTGCACTCAGGATCAGGCCATTAATAGCAGCTTTTAGATCCATTACATTTGTACCAGGCCTTATGGGAGTTTTGGGAGGCTGGACTGACTCTTGGGATTGTTTGGGGATTTCACCAGCGTTGCCTAAGTGCTAAATTGCTCAGTGTGATTACACAGAATTTCTCCAGCTGGGGCCCCTGGAGACAGGACATCCGACTTTGCAGGGCCCCTGGGGCTGGCCTGGCTGCCAGCTCAGCTGGGCCACATACTCTCTCCCTGAGCTCAGCAAAAAATGGGCAAGCCATTAGCAAAATTAATAATGAAAGCAGCAATGCTTTCCTTTCCTCTTCTGTGCAGTCCCTGTTTCAACGTGCCAGACTGTGCAGGGGACCTGTACGCGAGTGTTTGGACAGGTATAGGTCCCTGCTTTCCCTCCACCTGCGTCCTCCCAACTTGTTACAGGGACCTCTGCTGCAGCAGTTTTGCTTCCCATCTTCCCTAAGTACACCCTTTACCCCTTCAGCGGAGTCAGCAGCATCACATTTCATGTGAAATATATTTTGCTGCAAGTTTGAGAGGTTTTTCCTTCCCTCTTTATTTTCCTTCTCTCATATTCTTTACCCTGGCATAAAGCTCAGCTTTGCAACGAAACTTCCTGACTTTACTAGGAATTCAGGCCATCAACAAAAAAATAATTCAAATGTGATCCCTCACACTGGCTATTCAAACACAAGCAAAGCTGAGTACCCATGCTGCTTTTTTGGGAGAGGGCTTTTTTTCCCTGTAATTGTACAGCAAAGCAAATTACACTTGTAATTTGCATTTTGTACACTTCAGCGACTGTTCAAGCAAAATTCAAAACAAATATGCACATGTGAAAAACAGGGAGGGAGAGACTGACTGATGGCTTCCCAACAAGGAAGAAAAAAATTCTGTTAAGTAAACAGACGAAAAGGGAGAAATCGTTCAGGATTAATTATTCCGTATGTGCGCCACAGACAGATTGGCCAGAGAGTTGGGTGCTGCTCAGGCTGCAGCACATCCTAGGGAAGAAAGCAGCTAAAATTAGCATGCTTTGTTTAAGGAAATAAATACAGCTTAGTGTGATTTTGATGCAAACTCTTCTGCCAGTAACTTCAGGCATTTAAGTGTCTACCTAAAAAAAAGGAAAACTTTTTGGGGGAGCAGTGGGGGCTCTGTTTTTCAGGGGACAGCATTGTGTCCTGTGCGTCACAGGAGGCTTTGGGCATGGCTCCCTAGTGGTATGTGCTGTGATGGTGTCAATCTTTTTATCTTATCTCTGCAGTTGGTGTTGTGCTGAAGGAGCAGAAGGGGGTGCATGGGCGCTCTCTGTAAGCACTGGGGCACAGCCAGTGCCTAAGGGGGATGTGAGAGAGGGAGCACTGACCTGGCAAAGCAAAGGGTGCCGTGGGAAAGGCGGTGCTGTGCCTTGGCAATGTCAGCGTGCCTGAGACGGCTGATCGGGCAGGAGCAGGCTGCAGAGCTCAGTCACCAGCCACACAGTCGGGTCAGCCTCCTGCCAGGGCAGGCACCTGCAGGATGGCACTTGGCACAGGGTCCCCAGAGCTGCTTGTCCCTGGGCTGTGGGGGCGAGGTTGGCTTTTCCAGGCCTGGTGGAAACGCCTCTGCTGCCACTTGCAAGGGAACAAGGTAGAAACCAGGCTGTAGGTGGGGCTGTGTTTGGATTTTTGTCCCTCTAGAAACCCTGTGAAAACCTGCTGACTTTACCAGGGCCAGCCCCCACTTAGCCCATGTCAGGGGCAGAGTGGGGCGTGCAGACAGCAGGCGAGGCCCCGAGGCGAGCTTGGACAGCCGCTTGGCTTTCCGCCACAGCTCCTCCATCAGAGGCTTTGGCGGCTCTCAGCAGAGACTGCAGGCGTGACTGCCAGCTTGAGGCATCATGTTGTTAGCCACTGCACTGTAAAAACAAACAGCAACAACGGGCAGGGTGATAAACATACCAGGATGCCATAGGGCTGCCAGCTTCTCCCCCAGCTCCGTGGCAGCAGGGCCCAGTGCCGCCCTTCGCCAAGGAGATGCTTGGTTTGGGGTAGCGCAGAGCACAGAACTTGCATGGCAGCTCCTTACCTGGGCTCTCCAGGGCTGAGAGGGGGAGAGGGAGAGGATTACACTGTGTAATGCCACAGTCACACCATACACACACATGCCACCACCGTTTCCTTGGCCCGGTGCCGCTGCTGAGGGGAGGTGCAAAAGCAGGGCTGGAGAAGGGGTCAGGCTGCAACGGGGGATGTGTCTGCTGCAGGGAGGGTTGGCAGGGTACTCATTTTGGGTGCGTGCAGCAGGGCCAGGTGCCACAAACGGAGGGGCAGCACCAGGGCTGGAAATAGCTGCCTGCTCATGGGCCACCTCCACACCAAACACCCAACCTGGCTCCATGTCTCCAAGTGCTTTTGGTGGGGGGTCTTCAGCTGCCCAGCCATACCTTTCCCACCTTATCTTCATATGGGAAGCTCAAGGATTGCAAGAGGTCATCCATGCCCCCTAGTTTGACAATGATTTTGTGGTGGTCTGAGGTGTGCACAGTTGGCCATCACCAGAGCAGCCCCAAGGCAATCTGAGAATAAGGTCCAGCAGTTCCTGCACTGCAGAGGGAGGCCAGGCCAGGGAGTGGCAGCTTGTTTGCTTTCTTTAATGCTCAACTGTAGCCAAAGCACTGTTTTAATTTGAAATTTGGCAGGGATTTATCCCTTCTGTAAACTAAAGTAGTCCTGTGTTTCTGGAGGAGTGGGAAAGAGAGAAGTGAGGTGGATTTTCAGCTGGAAATAGAGCAGTGGGGGATTCAGAGGGAGTGTTTCTGCTCGGAGCCCGTGCTGCTGCTGCTGTGAGCAGTGCCTCTCCATTTGCCGAGGGTGGGAGGTGCCACCCCCAGCCCGGGGCTCCCAGCCAGAGGAGCAGCGCTGCGCCGCGCCAAGCAGAGCGGTGTCAAGGCGAGGCCACGGCGGCTGCTCCGCCATGTCAAAACAAAGTGATGTGTGTTGGAGTCGCACTACTGCTGTGGAGAGAAAAGGACTGGGAATGAGCAAAGGGAGAAAAGCAAGGATGAGAGCAGAGCCGGGGCTCTGCCTCGTTATGCCAAGACTGGGAAATGTCAATTTCTGACCCCGTTTTCCTAGCTTTGGCTGTATTTCATGTTTCAGACCCTCACGGGCACTTGTTTGGCAGCAGAGCAGCAGTGTACCTCCTACGCTCCCTTCACTGGGCAGGACAGCACTGGCCAAGAGGGATGTTGTAGCAGCAGGAGAGAGGGGTGAGCATGTAGCTGGCTGCCCTCGAGTCCTTTCCACAGTGGGGAAACAACCATGTGCTGCTTATTTCCCCAAAACCAGCAATTTGTTTTTCTTCCTCCTACACACTCTGCTTTTTCCGTTCTAGCAGGCACAGCCACAGATATTACTGGGAATGAAAGACTGTAAGGAGCAGAGCACACAAAGCACCCATCACTTGGTGCACGGCTTTCAGCCCCAGAGCTTGTGGACCCCTGCAGAAAGTGGGGAGCAGGAGCACAGGGATGGTGGGAATGCATCCTGGGTGCTCTCCAGGCCAGGCTATCCTGTGCCAGAGTGGTCTAGGCCGGCAATAAAAAGAGCTGGAAATTACTGCAAGTTTGATATATTGTTTTGGAAAGGCATCTCCTGCTGAGAGGCTCATTTTGTTCAGCCAGAAAGACTCCAAGAGACACCACAGATAATCTGCAGATGCCTGTGTGTAGAGAGAGATGCCAGGTCATAGAGCTCTGCCCAGGGTGATTGAGCTCCCCTCAGAGACCTGGCAGGAGGCAGCACCTGGTGCCTGGACATAAACCAGACAAAGTCAGGCTGGAAAGAAACAGCAATTTTTTTCTTGACAGTTGTCATTTGCCTTGGAAGAATGTGTCCAGGTTCCAGCAATCAGGGCTGGGTGTTCTCTCCAAGGCAATAGTTCTTGGCCCGGTGTGGGGGTCTGTGCCAGAGGCGGTGGTGCTGCAGGTAAGGCCATGCAGGAAGGCTGGCATTGAGCACTGTGGTGGGGGAAGCACGTGCCAGGCCACGAGACAGCTGAGCTCAGCTCTGGAGACCTGAGCTGCCTTGGGCAGGTTTGGAGAGCTTTCCTGCAAGGGGCATGAGTGTGTCTGTGTGGGACACCAGAGCGCCGTGTCTGCTCTCCTGCCCCTCTCATCCACCCTGGCACAGTCCCTCCCACCTCTGCTACTATTTTAAAACAGATGTACACTGAAACTCTTTAATCTCTGGAGATACTAATTCTCTCCTGTTCTCCCTCCCTGTGAGTTCATACAAACATGGTATTAAATCAGCCCTTGTCTGATTAGAATTTTATCTTTCTTTTTCCAGGTCCCATAAATTAGCCTTTTAGCTGGCAGTGCTCTCAGATCCAACAGATAACAGCCTTTCTTGGCATCTGGCTGTTTCCAAAATCATTGCTAATATCATCTTTTGGCCAGGACTGGCTAGGTGCTCACAGCTATCATTTGGCACACGGGCTTTAAAAATGGCCTTTCACTCAGGAGAAATCATTCCTCATATTTAATTACTGTTTCCCCTTAACTTTCTTGTCTACCTTTCTCCAGAATACTTTTTGCCTTTTAAAATGCAAGGTAAGTTGTTCCTGAAATCTGCCCTTTAAGGAAGCAGCTTTCCACAACACAGAGTGATGTATGTTTCTCCCATTCTGCCCACCAGCTTGCAGGGCTTTTCTGGGGACCACTTTCTAAGGGAGTTGCCTTCTGTGGCCTGCTCTACTTGTCAATGTATTGCTGGGACTTGCCCCAAAGGAGCCTAACTGATGACAAACAGCAGGCTAGATTCTGTGACAGGCTAGATTCTAAATCATCTCCACTAGGAACTGAACTGAGACCACCAGCTTCAATTCCCACAGACACCCACACAGCCTGAGCTGATTCAGTTAATGACTCGAGAAGCCCCAGTATGGAAAAAGAAACGTTGAATTACATTTTTCCAAAGCTTTCCGGAGGGTGTAGAGCCCTGCATGATAACATACAATCAAATAGCAATGAAATGGCATGTGGGGAACAGAAAAATGAGGGCCTGAGGAGGAAGGAAAATAGGCAAGTAGGAAGATATCATTTAAGCAGGACTTAAGAGTTGTATTAGCATGGGGAATTGAGCAAATCACTAGAAGAGTAAACAGATTCTAGGCTGGGCTTTTTGTATAAATGTTCTCTCTTTTCAAGTTTTCCCAGTGCTCCTTCCTTTCAGGCTGGAAGAACTGGTGTTCTTTTGAAAGTGTTGATTAACCAATACTTTTTTATTTCTGGCTTTTCCCTCAAGGCTACCCTGGGAAATTACAAAAGGATCAAATTGCTAGCTTGTTCTCACACAAAATTTAGAGCAGCTACAATATGGAATGTCAAATGACTTCCAAGAGCCTTTCTCCACACATGGACTCCTCGGGCAGACTGTCATCTAATTTTGACCTCTGCTCATACAGTTTTGAGCAACATATAGTTTCTGTAGGGTTGTGTGGGTGACATGGATGGCAAATCTCACTGCTTGTCTTCCAGTGGGTGACTAGCAGCTCAGACATCTCCACGTGTGAAATGCTTTGCAAGTTATTTTTCCACATGTTTGGATCTAAATGTTTGCAAGAGGCCCTCAGGCAGTTCTTCCAGCCCTAAGATGTTGCCATCTGGGCCTGTCAGTTCGAGAACTGTTGAGAAATCATGTGAACTCACCGCTAAAGTGAGGATTTACAGAAGGCAGTGTGCACCTGTGTTTCTCCGACAAGGTACCAGCAGCCTTGAGTCAGCTTAACTGACTCACTCGATGCAGAGCTCATCGGCAGGAGGGGCAGGTGTTGGCTCTGAGCCTTCCTGTTGCCAGGTTCACTTGCAAATTCAAAGAAATCCCTTCATCCTTTGGGTGCAGATACAATTCTGCCTGAGGAATGAGAAGGTGTCATTAACTCCAGCAGAGGTCAGGTGGTGTTGGGGCAGCATGGATTTCAGGAGAGACCCACCCTGGAAGTGAACCTTGAAATGTCCCTGGCATGCATTGCCTGACACAGTTGTCTGGGATAGCAAAAAAGTGTATTTGACAATTCAGGAGGCCTTTTCAAGTCCTAAATATCCATGCAAATATGCAGAAATGTTCTTTTATAAGGTTTTGAATAATTTCTTGCATGTGGCTTTTTAGGTACAAGTTACAGTCTTAAGTTTTTGTTGTTTGTAAGTAACCTCTTTAAACTCTTCTTGCCATTTTGGCACAAGGCATAAAGTAATCTTGGTTCCAATCACAACTACTTCCAAGGTGTGACTTCTATCGCTTTCTAGTCCCTGATTTTTTGCATTCCTGATCACTTCAAGACACCTTCTCAGTTGAGTACCCCAAGTTACAGTCAGCTTTGAAAACTCTTCACAGATTGAAATGAAAAGACATTTTCTTTTGGAAAAGTGAAAAAGAGCCATGGTAACTGTACGCAGAGAAAATGATACGAAGACTGCACAGGAAAATAACTTACTTCTGCTCAGATTATAATATGTGCATTTGGTTTCTAGTCCTTGGTCTGTGCTGAACAATAGAAAGAGATGTCACCACTAAAAGGAATTTGGATCAGGGAAATGTTAACATAAGGGCCTAGATATGGCCATTTGCCTCTCTCTCCATTTCAATCAACTTTTGTATTAAAACATATAATGAAGACTCATAAATTCCTCAAATTACTGTGAATTTATCTGAAATCCATAGAGGAACTGGGTCATTGAAGGTCTATATCCAGTCAGACGTATGGGAAAATATGAAAAGTAGAGTGTGTGCTAAATGGATCCAGCATTAGTGGCAAGTAATGACAGGCACTAAGATCCTACTCAAACGTGTAAGGGTAATACCCATGAGCATGTTAATAGTGAATTATGGCCATTATGGAGGCACCAATGACAATATTTTAGTGCTATTCAAGGTGTCTGATTTCTTTGCTTTTTGCTCACTCTCTTTTCTTCTTAAAAGCTGGTGATCTGGTGGTTATGAAATGTGACATAGTGTGAAGATCCTCTTCTCTTAAGTGTGCAAGAGTCTTCATTGACTTTGGCCAAGGGAAGATAATGAGTTCCTCCTCCTTTCACAAGGAAGAGCCTTGTAGTAGTTTAACAATTACTTTCTTCTGGCTGGTCTCACAGTCCAGTGACCAGTGACAATGATGCTGCCAGAAGGCCTCTTTTAACAAACAGTGCTTCCCATTTTGTTGTTCCAGTGAACTTCCCAAGAATGGAGGATGACTTCCCAAGCTCTGAGCAAGACTTTGAAGACAACGACGATCTAGGTTGGTATGCAAATAGACATGGACATGGACATTGTCCATACACACACGGACAATTCAGCTGTGACAGCTTGTATTTCAGTATCAGATGCTCAGATTACTCACAAATCTCAACTTTAGTGCTGTCAGGAGCTAGAACACACTTGAGAACAAACATTGAAGTGATGGCTTAGCATTCAAAGGCATTGGTTTTCTTTTCCTGTTTTCCAACAGCCAGCAACCTTGCGAAGTCAATGTATTGTATTTGTGTTAGGACAAGTGAAACTGATCTTTTAAGCATTAATTGCTGCTTGCATGGCATTTTGACTTGTAAATGAAGAAAATTAAGTCTGAGACCTGTGACAGATTGATTCCATAGTTTTGAACCTAGTGGCACTGGAAGGGCCAGAGTTTCGGTGGGTTAGAATGCTTGCACATTATGTCAATAGTCTGATGTCTAAAAGTGAATCAGGGTGCCTAACTTTCTTGGCAGTTTGGTGCTTCACATGATTTCTAGACCTGGGTTAGTGAATCCTGATGAGATAGTCCCTATATAATATACTTTAACTCTTGTAAAGCCATCGCAGCTCCAAGTAAGAAATGTAAAAAGGTGAGGGGGGAGTAAAAAGTGATCCCTGGATAATAAGTGCCCGTTCCACTGCAGATTACTTTGGATCGGATAGGAACGACACACTGTTCTCTACTAACTCTCCAGGAACCGGGAAGCTGGACAAAGAGAAAAGCTGGCTATACACCCTGGATCCCATCCTGGTGACCATCATAGCCATGAGCTCCCTGGGTGTCCTCCTTGGGGCCATCTGCGCGGGTCTGCTGCTCTACTGCACGTGCTCGTACGCCGGGCTGTCCTCGCGGAGCTCCACCACGCTGGAGAACTACAACTTCGAACTGTACGACGGCATCAAGCACAAGGTGAAGATGAACCACCAGAAGTGCTGCTCGGAGGCCTGATGGGTGCCTGGGGATCACCCATGGCATTGTGCCCGGTGAGGTGGGCTGGCAGGGGGGTACTTTTTTGCTGTTTTCTATGGGAACTGAATGCCATAACAGGGAATGAGGGGAGCAGGAGTGAGGAGAGGCACTGCTCCTGCCACCAGGTCTTGCTGCTGGGTCACACTCCACCAGGACCGAGTGGCTTTCCTGCAAACCAGACTGTGCCAGGCGAGGGGGACTGAGCCCCTTGTTTGTTGGTTCATCTTCATTTTCTGCTGATGTGAGTGGCTGGGATGTGGTAAGGGAGCCTGGTTTACCTTTTGGATGTGAGAAACTAAATGTTGATTGTTATTTCCCACCTCCTTTCTCTGGTAAGTTGCTGAGGAGGCTGAGGGATTTCTTTAGAAATAACACACACACACACACACACACACACACGGAGCCCCTGTCCATTTTAGTCTCCATCCAGATATCATTGTAGGGATTTGTGCGCTTCACACTAAGAACAGGAAGCTGCAGTTTGCGGTCCTGAAAATGGAAGCGTGTTGTTACCTTCAACTTTCCTTCTCCTGGTAGCAGGGGAAAGGTGGGATACTGGCTTTACTGTCAACAGTAACAACAGCACTTTCTGAAATCATTAAGAAAGAAAATAGAAGGGAAACCCTATGTGTAGAAGCACCTCTTTGAGAAAAGCTGAAGAGCCTTAAAGTGATTTGTGAATAAGAGCCATTTATTAAATCCATATCTTTGATTGCAACAGCAGAAGCCTTCATCAGGAAGGCCTTTATTTGAATCTCCCACCCCTCTTGAGCCTGCCATTTAATTTTTGCTATAATGAGAAAATTGCAGCAAAGGAAAGATAGAGCCTGTCGGGTTGGTGGCGCTTAGGCAATGGCTTTGGGAAGGGGGCTTCACTTGGGGTTTGACTTGAGGTACAGTGCTGAGGCCTCTCCAAAGTGCCAGGAAGGGAAAATGATCAGGGAAGGAGGCTGGAGCCATGCCCACAGCCCTGGGGAGCCTGGCCATGGTGCCCACTGGCACCCCCTCACCCTCCTGATGCTCCCCTTGTCCCTGGAGCTGGGGGGTGTGAGCTGGTGCCACCAGCACTGCTGGACCAAACAGCTGCCACCACATCCCCTTTGGAGCAAAGCTGTGCTGCTCCTGATCAGTAGCAAAACCCCCAAGTTCTATCTGTGAGCTGTTTGTTTTGTTTTTTTTTACTTTGAACAAGTGCCTTAGAAGTATTTTTCCTCCAGCTGATGATCAGTGCTGTAGCAAATAGCAAGTGAGGCCTTCATCCTTCCCCACAGAATGCTCTTCTTCACCACTCTCTGCTGATTAGAGCCCAGCAGAAATCTGGTCCTTCTACTTCCAAATGGTCTGGCTACATTGTGTGGCAGCTGGTACCTCTCCACTTACCGCTGTGCTGTGGGACATGAGTGTTATGAAAATAACTGAATGGAGAAAAAAAGAGTTGAAATGCTGAACCCCAAAGCAATGCCTTCATTTCCAGTTCAGTACAGGTGGATCACCTCTATCAGCTTGCACACAGATAAATTAGAAACCTTTCTGTCATACTGGGCTTTTGCTTTTCCAGGGGCTCTTTGGTAATACCTGGCATGTCCTGGTTTTTACATTTTACCTGGCAAGTAGTTTGGAGTGGGATGGCATAATTTTCCCCACCGACTGCTATTGACAAAGATGTGATGTGTTGTGAAGCTCAGTTTGCCCAGGCTCACAAACACATCGTGCAGGAGCCCAGGTGTTTGGGGACACAAGCAACATCTGGAGAGGAGATGAGCATGGACACATGGGCAGTGCCACAGCTGCTCCTTGGCACTGTGGGAATAGGAACATTTGACTGCTGTTTCATGAAGAGCTCCCTCAGACAGTAAGATTTTAGGGAAAAAAACCCTTCTCTGCTGTGAGAAAGGTGCACATGTGCTGGGGGAGCAGAGAGAGCAGCTGCGTCACCAGCACCTCTGCGGTCGGTGTACACACGCAGAGAAGTGCACACAAAGACTCCATTTCTCTAATTCACACTGTGCACCCGACAAAAACAGCAGTAAATGTGTCTCTGATTCTCCTTTTGAATCACCTTACTCCCTTTGGCGTTTTTCACAGACAAATTCCACAGGGGTGTTATTTTACTGTACAGAAGAAACAGAGGCAGTGAGAGGAAATGTACCAGACCATTTCAAAGCTGGATTGCTGCTGCTCAATGATTTCATTCCCTTCAAATCACCAGAGAGGGGAAGGATGAATGGAAAAGGACCATACAGTAGAAAAGCCAACTTAGGCAAACAATAGGTGAAAATATATAATTAAAAAGGTGATGTTATGGTGTCTAGTAGGCGTACAGAGAGAAGAGTTCATATATAGATATATTCAGAAATAGTGTGTTTGCACACGCACGTGAATTCTCTGTATGTATCGTGTATGTGACTTATTCCGTGGGACTGACTCGTGTTAATGTATCTCTTGATCTGGGGCAGGGGAGTACTGCTGACCTTGGCACTAAGGTGGCACGGGCCCAGCCCGTGTGTCCCGCTGGCCCCTGGCAGCTGGGGCCACGTGTGAGCTCGCCAGGCGAGAGAAGGCCGATCATGCTGCACAGCCAATACCTCACTTACCTCTGCCAGGTGCTTTACTGTTCTATGGAAAACTGTGTTTGATTGTAACTTCAACAGGGAGGGGGGGAAAGGTCATTGGTGCATTCAATTCATTGCATCCTCCTCTGCAAATAGATTAGGTTTGCTGATTGCAATTCCCTCTGTGAACTTCAGAAAAGGAAAAGAAAATCGGCATTAATGCCTTTGCTTAAATGGGCTGTTGCCTCCATGCGCTTCCCATGGCAGGACATGTTGCTAATGAGCGGGCTGTAGTTCTGGGTGACTTCATTTTGTGGGAAGGTGCTGGAGGTGAGCATGGGAATTAAACCATTAAGAAATTATATGCAGAAATGGAAATTCTCCAAGGTTTGCAGTTCAAGGTATTTGACCATTTACTGGCTGAGCCAGGACTTACGGACTTAAAGAGCTTTTACTGTGATTCTTCGGTGTAACAAACAAACAAAACAAAACAAAAAATAAAACTGTGTTTATATGATTTGTATAAAAACCTTTTAAAATTACTATTTAATAAACATTATGGTAGAGATTATGTTTCAGTGGCTTTTTTATTCATGAAAGAGCACCAACAAGGAAACCAAACTGAAGAGGGCTGTGGGTAACAGAAGCCCCAGCAGAATGAGGTGCAACTTGAGGCACGCAGGGCCATGCCCACTGCTCTCCTCTGCTGTGCACAGTGTCCCTTTGGATTACCCCAGGCTGAGTGGCACACCAAGGTGACATGGGGTTTTAACACAGATCCAGTGCACACACACAGCATCTCCTATCAGAGCTGGGGATGGCTGGAAGCTGCTCTGGCCCAAAAGCAGCATCTGAGAGCAAACCCCAAAGTGGATGCAGGTCCTTTCCTGTCACCCTGTGCCATGGTCTAATGCTGCCAGTGATCCCAGAGAGGATCCTCTCCCCAGTGCAGTTTTAGGCTAAAAATCATTTAGAAAAATTATTTAGAACTAAAGTGCACTGGTGGGGGCCAGCCTGTCACAGTTTGTCCACCTCAGGGTACAGGTGCTAGTATCCCAGCGTGTCCCTGTCCTGATTCTATGAACCTGCCAAAGTGGGCAGTGACTGGGATGGGGTGGTGTTCTGCAGTTCAGCTTCAGCGCTGTTCATCACAAAGACAGGGGGGACTCCTGGCAAACCCCAATGCCAAGCCTGGTTCCACATGCTTGTCTTCTCCACCCTCCCTCTGCTCTGTCACACTGCCCTGGTGGCAGCCCTCTGTCACACTGCCCGTGTCTCACAGGGGTCCTGGTTCCCTGTAGCAGGCAGCCAGGAGCCACTGCAGGGCTGCAGAAAGGAGAAGCTGTGGGGCTGAACCTACAGCTTGGAAACTCTTGTTTATTTATGGGCACCCTGACAAATGAGAGCCAATCCATCAAGCTCTGAGCACCTTGAGAGCAAATGAAATTTTGCTGCCATCTCCAAGACGGTGACCCCCTCCCAGAGCGTTTGTGTTAAAGAGGGTCTTTAAGCGATGAAGGGTGGCTGGCAGCTTAGATGAAGATGACAGTGTAGCTGCAACCTTGACAGCTCTCCTCTCACCTAGGAATAAAGAACTGATGTGCAGATTGATACCTGGGGGAGAGGCTGTCAGGGAGCAGGACGGAGACGGCAGATAAGCGACTCAATCAGTGTCAGAGCTGTCCTGCCGTAACACCGCCTGTAAATCACTGCGGTGAGAGGGAGCTAAAGCAGGCAGCAGAGAGCAGGTAATGGAAACACGGCCCACAAAGCAATGTGTGCTCTGGCTGGGCTTAGACGCCTGTGAGCTGGGCTGAAGCTGTGCCTGGGCACCAAGGGAACCAGGTACCCACTTCAGGAAATTTAAATCTTCTGGCACTTTTTTCCGCACAAGCTGGGATTGCACATGGATGGGGCTGCTGCGGAGCCGGCAGGATGGGGTGGGACCTGGAGTGCCCTGGCGCATTTGCCATGCACACAAAGGTACCCACTGCAAGCAGAGGCCAGACTGTGGGGAGCCATGGGGGGTGTTTCACATGGCACAAGAGTAATCAGGGGCTGATTCAGGCTAATGAAATCTATTCCATCATTCTTGGGCTGCTCCAAGATGGGGATCAAGGCACTCCTGCACATCCTCTACAGCTGATTGCAATCGTGTGTGCACCCTTGCTGTTTCTCCTGCCCCTTCTTCTTTCAAATATTCCTTTTCTTTTGGATTTAATGGGAAATCTTTTCAAATAATGACTTGCTCTCTGGACAGCTGGGGGCTTGGCAGTAAGGGGAGCCATGGGGCTGAGCTAATGAGTGGATTCGTAATTAATTAATTGCAGGCAGGTGCAAGTAGAGCCTCCCGTTGCCTCACTCTCTTCTGTCTCTCACTGAAGAACACCTCTGTCTATCACCAGCCATCCAACAGGACTGAGCAAAACCTGGTGCCAGCTTTGCTGTGGACAATGACTTTGGCAGGCTGACTGGTGCTTCACCTCCTTCCTGAAGGGACCACAGGGAGCCCGTCCATTGCCTCCATAATTTCCAGGCCCCCTGAACCCTGATGACAAACACTCATAAAGGCACGTTCTCTCTATTGGGAAGCTCCCAATGGCCTCTTCCCATGAAAGCTGGATGGCTCTGTTCAATAGCTGCACTGAAATAATAGTTCACTTCTTCCCCCTTTACACCCCAAATGAACAAACCCACCTGGCCATGAGAAGTATTGGTGAACCACCAGGTGCTGACTCCTGGTGAGCTGAGCACTGGGAACCTGACTGCACCCAGGGCCACCACTGCTGTGTCACTGCTGTGTCCCTGCTGTGTCCTTTCAGCCTTACTGTGGCTGCTCAGCAGAACCCTGTGGTGTAAATACAGAGGGTGACACTGAGTTTTAGTCTGTATGCATCTGTAGCAAAATTTGCATTGAATTCAATAGGTCTGTGTTGTCGCTCACACTGATCAGGTAGGACTAGGCTTTCCTATCAACTCCTGTTACATGCAGTGACCCATTTGAGGCAACAAACTCACCGTGTCTAAAGCAGTTTAATGGGAAAATAACTAATCCTGAATGTGTTGAGAGGGAATGACTCCTCTCCCAGCTCCTGTGTCATAACTCAGCTGCACTACTAATATCCAAAATGGAAAGCACTGCATTAAACACTCAGCAGCTCTGCCCCCGCCTCGGCCCGGGTGCCAAAAATCAAGGGAAGAAATACAGCTCTGCTTCCCTGTGCTGCAGCAGTGGCTGGAGGGCTGCAGGGTGAGCCAGCCCATGCTGGTGGCTCACGACTGTTTGCTGCAATGGATTTTGCTAACATTTCCTTGGTTAAATGTTTATAAACCTGGAGGAAATCGCTGTCCCAGATGTTGCTGATAATTTCCTATCAGGTCCCTCCTGGCGCAGTGCATGGCTGCTTTGTCACCCTTTGGATCAGCTGCCAATCTCATGCTTAATAACAGACTTGATTTCTCTACAAAAACTGCCCAAATTTCTAGCGCTGTTTTTGCCCTCCTGGTCTCTGGGGTTTATAGAGTAGCTGCGTCCTGGATCCCAGCCCAGCTCTCTGTGCAGCCCTGGAAGCAGAGTGGCTTCAGCAGAGGCACAGGACACCTCGGTGATGGGCTGTGTTGAGCAACACAGCCGTTGCCAAATGCATTTCAACCTCATATTTTAAGAAGACATTCAATGTGCTTACCAAGGCTGGGGAGCCTTTCACACCACAGCAATAATCCAGCACTCGGCCATGAAATCCTCAGCACAGTGTCACATCCATCCCTTTCAGCAGAGAAGTTTTATTAACTGAGGGTGTGAAAAGTTTTGGAGAGCAAAAGTCTCTCTTCCCTCTGAGAGAAATAAGGATGATTTAAGCAGTCTGGGTGCATTTGAGATGGAGAGTGAGTCCCCCAGCTGACACATCAGAGGGAAAAACTGTAAGCCGAGGCTGCATTTATTAAAGAAGGAAGCTGAGGCTGTGCAAAGCCAACCTTTCTAAGCACTCCACGAGAGCATTTTAATAAAAAGCACAACAAGCCCACAACAAATCATGTCTTGAAAGAAAAAAAAAAAAAAAGTCAATTCCTGTCAAGGTTTGAAGAATCGTTTGAGCTTAAGGAAAAGCGAATTCCTGCTCCGCTCGCCTCCCCTGCCCTCCTCTGCCGTGCGCGGAGCAAAGCCCTGGCAAGCGCCGCCTGTGACACACCGCAAATCACGGCGGGAGCGGGGGGGCGCCCCAACCTCCGCGGGAAGGCCCGCACAAGGATTGAAGCTTAGAGAAAATGGAATTTATAGTCAAAGCATTAAAATATTAAAGGGCCTTAAAGAACAGCCATGAATCTGATTTCGGAGGGGGGTGGGACACAAGTCTGTCATCAGGCAGAGACAAACGGCTGCTGGACTTGACAAGTCACATAAATCTGGTGGAGGAGAAGAAATAAAGCCCAATCAGACCCAAAAAAAAAAAAAAAAAAAAAAAAGGCGATGAAAAGATTTTAGGGCATGAAGTGTGAAAAGGAGAAGGAAAGCTAAAGAAGATAAGGAGTTGAAAGCAGAAGACTGATTATAAAAATAGCAGCAGAAGTACTGATGGAGGTAGAGGAGAGAAATTATTTAAAATGGCCAGAAGTGCCCTGGTGGCATAGGTATTTTTGACAATCTTGTCCAATACTGCATGATTTTCTTGCACAGCAAGAATTTCTTGGGGTGGCTTCAACAGCTCAGGTCTGCTCGGACAGGAGGAGGAGGAGCAGCCCCCACCACGCAGAACAGCAGCTCTAAGCCCCAGCAAAGAGAGGGGTGGGCACAGGCAGCCCCATACGGCCCCAGTGTCTCCGGGAGTGAAACCCCTCCATTTCCAGAGGCAGAGCAGCACTCACCAGGCCAATCCTCACATCCTGCCCCCCACAAGCAGCAAACCCCGTTCCTGAACTGGAGATGTTTTCCCCTGGGATGTGCCTCCAGGCTGATCTCAAGAGCCACGGCCATTGCACGGGCCAGGCTGTGGATGGTCCATTGTGCAAGAAGCCAGGCAGCGGGATGAGCCTGCCCGGCCCCACACCCTTCACACACCTCACTGGGGACCCCTCCAGGGGGACTCCCCCCGAGGCAGCCGTGCCCCACTGAGAGTGGCACGGCTGGGAATCAGCCCCTCAGCGCCTCAGGGGCTGCTGCCACACTGTGTGAGGAGAGACCGCAAACCCAGCCAGGAGCCGCAGCCAGGACCCGCTGTAAGTTGGGAAACAGTGTGCACTGAGGACTGGATTTATGAAATGCTGTCTGTAAGCCAGCCCTCCCTCCGAAACACTAAACAAAAAACAACATTCAGATACATTTCGGAGGAAAACACAAAGCATCTGGTTCCCTTCGCTGGTGTACATAGCAAGAGAAAAGTTGGCAGTACATTTGCTTACCATAAAAGAGAGAGCTATGCAAAAAAAAGCCACATTAGAGTAGCGTTGCCCAAAACAGAGTTAAATGTCTGCCTTGTTTTGAACGTGCTCATGGTGGAAATGTGAGCAAAGGTCAGTCCAAATTAATGAGAACTGAAAATGAATTGGCTGTGCTGGGACTGGCACCCTGCCACCACATCTCGCCCGGCAATTCTTATTTATCCATTTATTTATTTTGTTGGATGAGGAGACATTCTGCAAACACATAGAAAACCAGGCCTGGCACTCCCTCCCTATGGGTGACACACACAGTTCCAGCCAAGGAGATGTGGCACCCATCCCTGTGCTCCCCACATCCCTCCCTGCACCCACACAGGCAGAGATTACCTGCTGAAGCAGCTAAAAACTTCTGTTTGTTTTGGTTTAGAGGAAAGAAGGGGGAAGAAAAAGCCAGTTCCAGTTCTGGCTTTCTTCCTGGAAAGGGAAAGCCATCTCAGTAACTCTTGCTTTGCTCTACTTCAAATAGACAAATACCCAGTGCCATTCAAGCAGTTCCTTCCAGCTGCAGCAGCAGCACACTCCAAAGGGATGGACAAACATGGAGGAAACGTGCTGAAGTGGCCAAAGGCAAAGGCAGCTGCATAGTTAACCCCTCTCCATGGAGCTGTGTGCCGTGGGGATTCAGGGAAGGGGACGGTGCAAAGCACATTAGCCCACTTCCCTGGGATGAGCAGCCCCACCCTTGTCCTCACCAGCTCTGTGGAGGCCAGGTGTAGATACAGGTATCAGCAAGGAGAATCCTAATCTAGGCCTGGTAGCATTATGGAGTGAGTCACAGAGTCTCACTTGGAATTGTTTTTCAAAAATAATATTTTTTTTTCTTTTTTTCCAAAGGAAGAAGTGACTATGAGGTTAGAAACAATGTTAGCCTCAATTTCAGAGGAAGAGATGGGTAAGAGGCCCCTTTAAGGCAGTGTCACATCTCAGTCACAGCCCATCCATGCTGCTGGCATTGCCCTAGCCGGGGCCACAGGCAGGCACGGGGCTCTGGGCACACATTGGATTAATTATCCCCAGGGGCCATCATCAAACAGCCAGGACTCTGCTGACAGTGCCATGGCCAAAGCTCATTAAAACAGAGCAGTGCCACGCCTGGGAACAGCAGTGTGCTGCTCTGGGATAAAACAATTCCAAGAGTGATCTGCAGTCCCTGCCATGTAATGATGCCAGACCTCAGCACATGAGCAGGGGGCAGCTCTAAATCAGGATCTATTTCAAGGGCTGAGGAGGACAGTGAAGCTGGCTGGAATGGTGGAAGGTTTGGTGGGTGATTTGGGAGGATGTGAAGGGCTGCTGTATCTTGTATTTCTGGATATCCAGTATCACAAACAGGACATTGCTCAATGACTTAAAAAATTACCACCTCTGCCTGAGGTTATCAGCCTCAGGATGATGACAAGGTTGTGAACACAGCAATGTTGCTGGAATTGAAGAGATTCAGCATTCTGACTTGGGAATAAGATTTGATGCTTTCCTCAGATACTGGAGATGAAGGAAAGATAATGCTGATGAAGTGCAGGGAGCCACACACAGCCACAGTGACTCATCACAGCTGCCCAGGTGACTTTGCAGGCTGGGGAAATATTAGCACAAGTTTTAACAAGTGTTCCTCCTGATGCCAAAGGGTGCCCTGATGAATTTGGATGGCAGTAATAGGGTACTGGGCTCCTCTGACCAGGCAAGGGCACAGAGTTCTCCTCTGGGCATACAGGGATATTCACATCCTAAAAACCTCTGGTTAGGAGACCCAATGTGCATTGTGACACTGTCGTGACAGAAACAAACACTTATTCTTCAAACAAGCTGCCAATTATAAACTAATTATAAACCACCTCCAGCTGGCATCCCCATTTAGCCCAGGGGGACACATTTTGGCTTGGCCTGGAAACATGGACAGCACTGCCAGTCCTTTGCCTGTACCCAGCCTGGCATCCTGCACCTCTTCCCTAAACACAGGGAACCACAGGATGTGGCCCACTGCGGGACAAGAGCAGGGAGACCTGTTCCTCCTGGCTGTCCCCCTGCCCCACAGTCCCCACGTGGAGGGGCTCCACAGACACAGCCCAGGACACCCACCTGCATCCACACAAAGAAGTCACAGCCTGCAGGTGAATATCCTCACATGGAGAAGGAGGCTTCCAGCAGCTGCTGCATCATTCATGGTGAATGGGTGCTGAGGCTGGAGCTCACAGCTGCTGGACACACTGCCTAATATCGGAGTCAGAAATGTTACCTAGGCTCTTAAGAGTAAACTTTTGTTTGCACTTTCAGAGGAAGAAGATAGAAGCAGAAATTGTATCTTAAAAAAAAAAAAAAGGAAAAAAGGAAAAAAAAGAAAGAAAAAGAAAGATAAATACAATCCATTAGCAAATTAAATAGAATCAAGGCTGGGATTGTGTTTTGGTAGCACTGGTTTTTGCAAGAGCCCCACGCTCCAGCCTCAGAGGTCACTGGCAAGGCAGGATGCTGCCTTTGTACTGCTCCTTTGGTGCTCTGCTTTACAGTGGAGATTAATTTAGAAAAAAGAAAAAAAGAATCATTTAAAAAAAACTCACCCCTCTCTCTCCTCCACTGCCCTCCCCAAGCAGTGATGGGGGATAATGAACTGCTGGGACTGTCATCCAAAGAGTGCTTAATGACAGTATTCACTCTGTGTGTGTAGCATTGGCTGTTCTCAGAGCTCTCATTATGAATAGTTTTCAAGCTGTTTTGACTATTTTCTGTTACAAAGAGGAACTCACTGCTGGCTGCCTATTTTCATCACTGAAGCTGGCCAATGTAATCCACACGGAGCTGTGACACCATGGCCAACAACCAATGCTCCCATTCTCTCTCCTCCAATTTATGGCGGTGGAGAAGGGCCAGGCTCTCCTTCCCTGTCCCTTGCCTTCTCTCCACTGCTTCTTTTTTTGGGCTCACACTCAGGTTTTGCAGGTGATGCTTCTCTAAACTCTCTGGCTGCAGCATCCCGAGTCACATCCCCTCGTGGTGCTGGACCCATGGGTGTTCATGGCACTGCAGAGCCTGCGCCTCCCAACGTCCACTTTTGGGGGCTGTGAGTCCCCACTGCAGGCTTGGCAAGGGGAAGGGGACCCAGCCTGAGCTTCATCTGTGCCGCAGAGACACCAAGAAGATGCGCTAAAGCAATCTGTTCTCCCATCTTTTCGCAGGCCCTTTGCCGTGAGACACAATATTTCGGAGGGGCAGCTGAAATCTTGCTGGTGTTAATTTAGTTTCGGTCTGCTCGCTGTTAACTTTGGGCTCACTGCGCTTTTTGTGGCTCCCTTTCTTTAAAGAAAGCTTATTTCTCTTCAAACAGGGCGAGAAGCAGCTTGGCACCACAGACACTTTAAAGATGTTTGAACATTTGCAAGAGGAAGCAAACACATTTTTTAAATATTATGAAAAGCACCTTGAACAACAACTTCTCAGCAAGATCCTCTCTTGGGCTCCATCCTTTGCTGCAGGAGCCCATCAGCTCAGCCTGGGAGCAGCCGAGACTCAGTGCATCCCTCCACACTTCTGTGCTGCATCTCAGAATCCTGTTCTGGGCAGGCCATCCCCAGGGCCAGCACAGGGACTCAGGGCACAGAGTAGGAGATAAGCTCTTCTGAATCCCAGTACTATTAAAAATTATGAGGGATAGTCCACAGCAGCTCCTTTCAGCATCCATACTCAACTACCATCCCTGAGGCACATAAAAATAAAGACAAAAATTAATTCACAACATATTCCAGCATTGCCAAGCGAGCAGTGGCTCCTGAGCCACCCCTGGGCCTCTCTGAGGTTTTCAGGTATTGTTTCACTGTACATAATTTCGTGTACTTTCATAAAATTGGGATATGACTTGTCTTTGTCTTGCCCCAAATGAGGCTTTCATATCAAATCCTTGATTTCCTGGTCAACATAAAACTTGAGGATTGGTTTTATTTTGAATGAATTGTGAGGAAAATTAGGGATAGCTAAGCACAAAAACTTTACATGCCTGCTACTGTCCAGAAATAATATGGTTTTTTTTCATGAAAAGCCTTTTTCTGGCTAAAAGCCTTTCCTTTCTAGTATTCTAACTCTGCACATACACATCAGTCTTCACTTGTCTTCTTGTCCCTTCTGACACAGTGCCACGTTCCTCGTGTTTCTCCACTGATTTTTCTTGGTAGAGCCGTGTCCCTGCCAGCTGCCTGGACACAAGCACACAAATCACAGCCTGCAGGCATGGGAGCAGTGATGGCCAGCAGGGACCATTAGATCATCTCACCTGACCTTCCCTGATGCAGGGCTGGGTCTGGCATTCAATTACTCCTCACCAAGCCTGGTAACTCCTGCTTGGCTCGAGTGTGTGGGACAGAAGCGTGTCCTGTCTGCATCCAAATATATCAAAGGCAAAGGAATGCACAGCTCTCCTGGGTAGTTTAATCTTTATTAACATTCCCTTTTTAAAAGGTCTGTTTGATTCACAATTTGAATTTGTCTGGCTTCAGCTTCCAGGTGTGGGCTCGTGCAATGCCTTTCTCCTCTAGATTAAACAGCCTTTTAATACCTGCCTTTCTCTCCCCATGAAGGTACCTCACACAGCACAATTAAGTCACCTCTTAATCTTCTTTTTAATAAGCTAAACAAGCTGAGCTCCTCCAGTTTCGCACTGTAAGACATTCCCCCAGCCCTTCCTAAGGATCAAATCTCTAATTCTGCCTGATCCCATGCTGGGGGGGATGTGTGGTGAGGCAGCCCTGTGCAACTGATGAAATTAGGCAGCTTGCAGGAGATGGCAGCTTGTCTCTGCTGCCTGCTCCCCCAGCCAGCCTATGTTTTTGGGGAGACTGCTTAGGGGTGTCCAGTGACATTTCACACCCCTCCAGGGATACCTCCCACCAAGTTCCCCAGCTGAGCAATGGGAAGGCAGTACCACAGCTGGCCCCACATGTACATAGTAGATGCCAGACAACCAACAAAATTTAAGGCTGTTTCCTAGTGTGAGGATTTTGTGATGTTCCTAGAGCCACTACCACACCAAGCCATCCTCATCAACATTAGCCATGGCTGAAATTCACAACTCTATATGGTTTCAAGTGGCTTCCTCAAGTTTTAAGCCTTTTCTTATTCAACATTTACCTGGAGGAACAATAAAACAGCATAGGCAAAAAATGGAAGCCAACACGCACGCAATGCTGCACACACATTATTGGCAACAGTCATAACTTTTGATCCATTTTTTAATATGTTTCCTTCTGAACTGGAGCCCAAGTGCCCCAGCCAGTGCGTGCAGGGACGGGGATATTTTGGATGATGCAGCTTTACAGCCAGCCAGCCCACAAGATGGATTTTAGCCACAGGCTTCAGCAATACGATTTCACACAGCGTTATAACATTTTAGCTGGGAGAGCAGGCAGGGCCCCTCGTGCTCTCCACCGGGTATTTGTCCTGCCTGCGAATCAATTACAGCAGCCACGGCGTGCATTAGGATTGCTGCTTGGCACCTATTTCAGCCCTGATATATGTTGCTGTGCTCCGCAACAAACGACTCAGATAAACCTCCAGGAGGCCGTGTCTGTCAGCAAGGTTTTTATTAGGTGAGTCGTGCCCGTTCTCACAACAGCAGGGCTACCTGGCAGAAAATTGTAAGCTGTTTCCCTTGGAGGGGGCAAGCCCTAAATGAGCTTCCTGGTCTCACTTTGGGAGCACACTCAGATATTAAAGGGACTAGAGAGTATCATTACTGCCAGGTGATAAAAACAACCACTATTTGGGAAGACTGATGGCCTTTGTGAAAGCTCCCAACAGAAGCTTCATTCTGCACAGTGGATAATAACAGCCGTCTTGGGCTGAAATCCCAAAGCAGCTGCATTTTCCAAGGCTACAAAAGTGACTTCAGGATTCCTGGCGCCACATTGCTCAAGCATCACTTTTTGGCAGTCAGAAAGCTCAAGAGCAGTTAATATTCCTCAATGATCGCAGCTTAAAAATGTCATCTGCTCTCTCCCCACTTGCAGCTCTGCTTTCGGGATTGCTTTCCTGTCTCAGCAAGGGTGCAGGAGCAGAGGCTACCTGGAGCAGGAAAACCAGCAAACACAACTTGCCCCTTGCAATGGGAAGAGGAAGGTTTAAGTCTAACTCTCTGCCACTAAAGTAGCTGCCAGCTTGCATTATGACATCATGAGGACATCATTGCACCACACTACAGACATGACCTTGCACGACAGCTTGTGCTCTGGGAGCAGGCTGCACCATCTGGTACCATCTCCAGCCCATTCTCACTATTTGCAGTGCCCTGCCTGGCAATCACACCTCCCTGACCACTGGTCCTGGGGCAAGGCACAGGCTGGGACATCTCATTTTCCTTCCACTCTCTTGGCCATGGCCACGCCGAGCAAGCTGTTCCAGCTGAGAAATAGCCAGCCTGCATAGGAGCTACTGGAATCTTTCCAGGGTTTTGCCAGTCCTTGGACCAGGGCTCCTCAAAAACACAGAGCTGCCCCCAGCTCCTCTGGGTGCTGATCAGATGCTCACTGATCTACCAACCAGTTTAACCATGCAGTTAATGTCTGTGGCCATTTCCTGCACCCCTTTCCCTTCCCACATCCCTGACCCTACGGGTGACCCTGTGAGAGCCCAGAGGGAAGGTGGAGCAGCATTGGGATGTGGTGAGGCCATGGTGTGCCATCACCCCACCCATGGGGCTGTCCACTGTGGCAGACCCAGCAGCCTGGAGAAGGGTCTAAGCGACAGGGATGCCCCTCATCAGTGCCTCAGAGCAGAGGCTGAAATGGGGGCAACATTCACCAGAGCACAAAAAAAAAGCCACAACACATTTCCACTCTGCCCCACTCGTGCCCCCCTTGTCACCACAGGGGTGTCAGGTGTGAGGGTAGGGGTGCTGGCCAGCCCCTTGCTGGGCTGGGGGCTGTGCACAGCAGCCACAGGCTGACTCCTGCACCAGAGCTGCCCCACATGGGGGACTAGCTTCAGACTGCTTTCGCAACAAGGTGCCCTATTGCCGGTGTCACTTGCATTCATCCCTGACACCTATTCATCCAGCTCAAGTGCTTTCTTCTACATGGATTTTCTTGTCTGTTTTCTCTAGATGAAGATTTTCTGAAGACTGCTGGTTCCCTTTTAACCTTTCAAGAGTCCTCTCTGTATGAAGTTCTCTTCACATCATCTCCAGGCAGTAAAGTCAGAGCAGATTTACGAGTATGAGAATCTCATTATATCTATCTACCCATCAGGAAAAGGAGCTGTCTTTAAAAGAGGCAGGGGATGGATTTTGCCGTTACCTATTGTTTAAAAAGATGAAGAAACCCTCTTCAGTCCTTCCCAACCACCACGGTGTAAAAACATCCTCTGAATTCACCAAGCATAATGCCAGCCTATGCCAACATCAGGATACAGTGCCACAGCTCCTTGGAAAGGTGACAGCGCTCAGCTCCACATCTGTGCATCTCAGCCAAGCACCTCAGCTGGCTCCAACTTCAGGCCCAGCCACAATGCTGCTGTGGATGACAGTCATTCCAAGCAAACTGTGCTCTTGGAGCCCTGCTAGAGACAAGTTAGAACAGCTTGTGAAGGACAATGGCAGCTCACTGTCTGCCTGTGTAGGTGAATATGCTTAGCAAAACTCAGGGTGGGACAGGGAGCTCCTCACATAGTGCCCATGCCCTTACGGGTCCCCAAATGCATGACACCATGCCCATAAAGCTATGCTTTATGGTTTGGCTAGGGAGCCCAAGTAGGACTACCATCCTACCTCCATCCATCCCATCATAGACCCCACAGTGCAGCCATCCACCCTGGCAACAGCTTGCCATGAAGAACAAAGGCTGCAAGCAAACCAGGAAGAAGAAAGAGCACCAGGGAGACTGAGTTTTCAGAAGTCAGGCACCAGGAAAGAGGTGACAATCCTGTCCCACCCTACCCAGCATTGAAACCACTGCCCTGATGAGCCCTCACAGCAAGCACTCACTCCCAGGCTCCGTGGGAGCAGTGCAGCCAGCTCCCTGCCTGTTCCCATGCTCTCCACTCTGCTTTCCCAGCAGCCAGGCCAGCTCTCCTCCAGGGAGCTCCCATCTGTGCCTGTGGGGATGGGGGTCTGCACCAGGAAGGGCTGACACTGGAGACACTCAGAGGCAGAAGCTCCTGGGTAGTGCTGCAGAGGGTTAAACAAGCGCATTAGCATGATGCAGCCTGGCAGATCATGGTAATGGGTCATGTGTTTGCCATGTTCCTCGACCACATCAGTCAGGGATTTGTAATGGCTGAACTCCCCACTTGGGAAATACATTTTCCAGGCATGGTTCCAGCCAAAAGGCAGCTCTGCAGCCCTATTGTGAGCACGATTTTGCAGCTTATTTGCAAACGGTCAGAGACCTGTTTAGCATTTCTCCCAGCCCACATCATTCCTAAATTGTTCAGCAGCCCCTGCTGTGCTCAGTCTTGGAGATGGAGAAGCCCTTGGGCTCATCCCCAAGTCTGTGCTGAGTTACTTTGTCCAGAGCAGGTTGGGAGGGGGCAGCAGGATGTGACAGACATCTGACACGAAATCGTGGCTTCTGCAAGGTCAGCAGGGCTTTGACCACAAGCTTACAGCTGCGTTTTCAGCTTGAAAATGCTGGTGTCTAAGGCCTTCAGACGCTCCCTGCTCTGTTTCACAGAACTGGAGCCTCTTTCTCTGCAAACAAAACAAATCAGTTTTGATCTTTCCCATCAGCCTCTTTTGCAAACACACATCCTGTGCGACGTCTCTGCTCATACATCAAAACACTTGGAGAAACAAAGCAGAAACCTGTCAACTAAAAAATTAATTAGGATAGAACCCTGATTCTGAACAAATAAGTAAAAACCCCACCTCCCTCCAGCTCTTTAAACAAAAATCTCCATGCAAGGATTAACTGCCAGTGAGCAGTAACAGTCATTTCGCTTGAAAGGTGACTAGTCTGTAGCTGAAATGTCAGAGTTTACTTCTCAAACACTTTTCTGGCTTTTTGTTGTTTTGGTTTTTTTTTTTTTTTACAAAAGAAGAGGTGAAAAGCCCACCTGTCACAGCATATGTCACAATTGAGACTGCCACAATATACAGAGTATCACCATACAATTTCAGAAGGCTTTAAGCATTTGCCCATACAGAGTAACACTATACCCCATCAGGCTTCCGGCATCTGCCCATAGAGAGCAACACCATACCACTTCAGAAGGCTGCAAGTGTTTGCCCTTCTTGTTCTTTAGCCCAACCTTTTATACCCTCATGGTGATGCATTGTGTGTGCCCTCTGTTCCCTTTGGTGATTGGTCAGTGCACCTGGGCACTCCAGGGCTCATTACCTTCAATGCTGTTCACCTGCTGCTCAGAGCTGTAGCACATTGGGGATGAGGGCACAGCCCCACTCCCAATTACCACAAACTGTGTGCCTACACGGTAGGTACACCCTTGGCCATTGCAAATCCTCACTGTTGTATGAAGCAAAACACTACGTCCCATCTGAAAATATTAGTTTGTGATGATATTTTGTCTCATGCTGATCTAATTTCTGAGCTGTGGTGAGGCACATCCTGTTCAAAAAGTCACTGTATGTGTAGGACTAAATCCAGGCCCTGATGGAATGGCACTCCCCATCTGCAGATCCCTGGCCTTGGCTGGACTCCGTGCTGGGGATGCAGCCGTGCTTTAGCACCACCCAGACCCCGCAGCCCAGAGCAACCACCCGCTCTTGGGCTGAGTGAGCCTGCCGCAGGTGAGGGGCTGGCCGTTCACAGCAATTTTCACCCCTGCAAACCTCTTGCCAACAACAGCAGCTGAGGCCAGGAGCATTTCCACGAGCCATGCCAGAGGAGGAAGGCCTTGGAAGAGAGTGGCTGCGGGGCACTGGCTGAATGGCAGCTGGCAGCAGAGGTGCTGGAGCACTGCACAAGCAAGTGCTCAGCACAAACCCAACAGGCCCCCAGCCCAGCTGTTCCCACGTCACCATGCCAGCAAATGGCCCAGTGTCACAGTGTGGGACTCCACAATGTCCCCGTGGTCCCAGTGATGGGACAGCAGCAGTGACATCGATGGAGCATCTCACTGGTTCTGAGCTGGAAGGAGACAGGGAGCTGTGGCCCACTGTAGGCTGGCAGTGACCACTACCAGCACACCAGCTTCTGCCTCTTCCCTTAGCACAGCATAAAATACAGCTGATAGAGGAGTTTTGGTGCAATCTACAGACAGATTTCAGTGCAAGAGTCAGCAAAAATGTCTTCTGCTTGGAAAAAAAAGCCAATCAGGAGCAGAGACAAAGTCTGATTTAGAAGAGAAGGGGGAAAACCAATCTACAAAGAAAAGAGACAACAGTTTTGGCCAACACACCATGGCATCCATTAAGTAAAACAACCTGTCATTTGCATTCACTTGGCAAGTGACTAGACCTGAACTTGGCTGCACACTTGATGATCCACCATTACTTTCCAGGGAGAAGGTTGAAATATTCCTATTCCTATTCATTAGGCCAAAGTAATTCTCTTAATGCCACTGAACCAGCCATGGACAAGATGCTGCACATAATGTCATTGGCAGTGTTGCTAAATGAAATCCCTCTGCAAGCAGTCAGGGGAATCAATACTCACAGTAATTTGTCCTTCCAAGTTTTCCTCCCACGCCATCTTATTTGTGGTGTCAGCCTGTGCCAGCTCCATCTACCTCAGCCTTGTGTGGGGCATGGAGGGTCCTGGGGCTGCATGGGTGCCCCAGTTAGGTGCTCTGCCTCTGCTACTCTCCTCCATTTAGGAGCTGCCTCCCAGACTCATGGGCAGCACCTCTTTATGGCCCAACATGTTATTACGGGGCAGGCAGGCTTTGTTGTAGGACTGATCAGAGCCAAAAGAGAGATATGAGGTGCTCTCCCCTGGCTCCTTCCAGTACAAAAGGCTGATTTTATAACAAATATCAGAATAGAATCATGGCTTTTTCCAGTAATTGGAAATACAGCAAAGCCTTCATTAAATTATTAGCCAGAAATTCAGCTTCTGTTAGACGATGCTGCCACACCACGGCAAACATATCAGGCCATCAGTGAGCGCAGGGCCCAGGGAGAACCCAGCCCTCACACATTAGCTGCAGTAAATCTTTATTGCTTCCTGAGCCCTTGCTTTGGAACACATTAAACATCAATATCGCAGCACTCAATGTCGCCCAATATTATATCAAATCATTAGCAAAAGGTTAATCATTACAACAAGAAGAGGTCTCAGATGACAAAACACCCATTTCCTATGTGAAAGCACTACCATTAGCACAGCAGCACAAAGGTTTGGGCTGGTGGCACTGCTCACTACCTGAATGTGCCACCGTGACTGGTGGGTGTAGGTAGGAGGGCTCCTGTCTGTCCACAGCCAGAACAATGGACATGCCCAAGGGACAGACAAGTTCCATCCAAATCCCCATCTTCCCCAGCCAGCGTGGGAGCCAGCTCAGTGGCAGAAGCCTCCCCCAGGATTCGGCCTGAAATGGGATTCCAGTTGCAGCCGCTGTCACCCTGCAGCGCAGCCAGCCAGGAGCCCTGCAAACCCAGGGAGGTCTGCACAGCAGGAGGGCCCCTTTAGAGTTCTGTCCTGTCATAAAAAAATATATATTACCAAGTTCAAACCCTTGTGTTTCTTTTCTGCTGGCATAATAACTTTGAAATGTATTATTGCTGAGACACTCGCCTCTCTCTCTCTGCCAACAACTCCCTGGAGAACAGCACTAGCAGAAGAAAAAAACTTTTTACAGCTTCTTCATAAAAGAAGTCAGCAATCCACTGGACCTAATCAACTTTTCCTAGAGATGATGGAAACAGAGCTTCAGCTGCAGTACACAAGTAGAACCTCATTGGTATGCCACAGAGAAGTCTCCAAATGTGCTCTCTGTCTTAGCTGGTCTCTGCCATGGAAGCAAAAGTTTGTGTTGCTGCCTCCTCTGCCAGCTGTTCTAGGGAAGGGTGAAGGACCTATACTGCAGTCTGAGGAAGAACTAATAAGAATAGAAAAGCATTTAAGTAAAACCACGCACACTATAGATCAGCCTGCCAATGCATCAGCACAGCTGGATGGTATGTGTGAAGAGAACCCACAGCTGATTTAGGATAGCAGCCTAAATCAGGTGGGTTTAGGCTGCTCTTTTCACTCAGCCACAAAACACTGGTGCCAGAAATCTCAACAAGAGCCACATTAGTGGCTGGTCTTTCCACCGCCAGGAGCTGTGTTGTCTGCAGGAGAAGACTTCCATTTCAGAAAGCACCTGATGGCCTCTGAGCTGATCTTCCCTGCTCCCAGAGACATAGGCAGCCACAGATGTTCTTAGAGCTTTGATTATTTTTTTTAAATCATTTGAGAAATCATCTTGCCAGAGAACAGTTGGAAATGATAGTCCTAAGCAGCTCAGAGGCAGCTCAGCTGGCAGACTTCAAAACAGGGCCATTGTATTAAGCATTTAAACTGGAAAAATTAATGGTTTGGCAGTGAGAGAGACTAGATCAAAAACTGATGCTGTCCTGGGGTTTTGCAAGTAGGCAAGGACCAAGGGCACGAGGTGGGGCTGAGCTGGCCCAGCATGCTGTTCAGCTCTGCAGAATGGGGGCTGAGCCAGGTAGGGTGTCCCTGCCATGGGCAGCTCGGACCCCAGCCAGCAGCACCCCATGTCACTTGGCCTTGCTGAGTCCTGGTTCCCCTCACCTGTCACCAGGGACACCAGCACACTCTTACCTGGCAGCATGCTGGGGAGTGGGAGAGCATCCCAACATGGAGTGGGAGAGCATCCTGCCCAGCAGTCAGGGATCTCAACCCATGCTGCAAAATCTGGATCCCAATGCCATTGTTTCTGGGGTGTGTGCTGGCTGCAGCAGCAGCAGCAGTGGGCAGCTACAGGCACCTGAGAAACCAAGTGTGTGAGGCAGTGGTTTGGGGCAGACCACAGGGGACTACTTCTTCCTTTCCTTCAATTCCTAGTGGAGAAATAGAAAGGCAAGTGTAATCAATTTGGCATGTATCTATTTACTATAAGCGCATACAAAAGACTCATAACAGATCTCCTCCCCCACCTTTGGCAGCCAGCCTACATGTTGGCAAGCAAAAGATGTTATCTTAAAGATTCACTGCAATACCCTGAGTCATGCTGGAAGTTTGAATCCACCAGGAAGCCTGCTGAAGTCAAGGTCCTAGTGCAGGGACACTGCCTTCCTTTGTATTGCTCACAGCACCGGGGGGGTCACAGAGAGCAACACTGCACCCCCTCGCTCCAAAGAGTGGGACCAAGATTACAACAGCACCGCTTCACTGAAATTCTGCCTCAGCCAACTGGGCTTTAACTGGAGCTCCAGCTAAACCTCACCTTGCTTTGCATGGCCCCAGGGGGCAAGGCAAGTGAGGTTGCTGCGGTGGCTGCCTTGGGCGCCAGGCTGTGGGAGACGCTGTAAGCTGGGGGATGTGACAGAGTGCAAAGGCAGTGGAGCTAAACTGATTTACATCAGCCGAGGAACTACCGCACGGTTGGGCAGCAGAGCATAGCCACTCAGGGAGCAATAGCAAATTCAAAGCCCAGCATTAACACGACGCTCAGCTGAGCAACTCAAGGACTCCGAGGAGAAGAAATTCAAACCATGCAGCCAGCTGTCTTAAATCAGGTGGATTTGGAAGCCAAGAGCTTTTTCATGTCCTCATCAGGCAAATTCAGACTTAAGCAGCAGAAACCTGAACTTTTCCGGGGGAAGAGGACTCCTTCTCCCAAACTGTAACATTTTCTGTAAAAGCAGGTTTTGTTCCCACTATTTCAGTGACAGTCACTTTTCAGAGTAGCCAGAGCTCAGCAGAAATAAAGTCATACGGCCTCTGCAGATGATGGGATACTGCATACCTCAGTAGTCCTCAGTAGACTGGACCACAGAGCCTGGACCACAAAACATGTTTTAACCAGACTGTGCAGCAACAAGTTTCCAACCATCCCTGGACAGAAAACCAGTACAGCAAAATGCTGCATCACTGAAATTCATTTCAGGGAAAGGGGGCTCACAGGCGGCTTTGCAGTCTGCAGTGGCACAGAGGGCCTGGATGTCCATCAGAACCACATTGGGGAGAGGCAGACACAAAATGTGTCATGTTATGGTCATCTGCAAACAACCAGATGGAATTAGCACATTTGTGGCAGTGTTAGTTATTGCAGGGAGATGTATAGATCTGAAGGCTAAAGGATCAGATAAAATCATTTCATGTGAACTCCTGCAAGACACAGGCCACAGAAACACAAGCCCATAATTTCTGTCTGACCCCAGGCTTGTCTCTTGGAGAGATCTTCAGTCTGGATTTGAAGGTATTGAAAGATGGAAATTCTTCCATCCTTCCAAATACATTAGTAGGGAATCTTAAGCATTAACAAGGGAGACACCCCGTTTTCATCTGTCTTCATCTTTCAGGCATTGTATATTGTTATGCTTTTGTCCTCCAAATTAAAGGCACTCTGCTCCCAGAAGGCTTATTTCTAAATAAGTACTTAGAGATGATGATCCAGTCACCTCTTAACCTTTCCTTTGTTATGCTAAATTACTTTAAACTTCCTTCATAGCTCCCTTCAGAAGGAGATTTCCAACCTCTGAACCTTCTTCTCTCCCAAGGCAACCCCTGGCAACCGCTCCATTCCCATTGCCCCACCAAAAGAGCTGCTTAATTGAGCAGGAAGCCAAAGCTGATTAAGCAAATCACTCTGGAAGGTAAGAAAATATGCTGATGGACACACCCTTGGTGTCCTGAGGCTTCCACAAAGCCTCCTTGTCCCAGACTGGATACGCTGATACCCGACCACCATCCCTCCAAGAGAGCCCTGCCGGTGGCACCCTGCCTGGTGCCCCTGCTGCTGCCATCACCCCAGCCACATGGCCCTGGCTTCCCGAGGGCACCGGGAGATGCTGTGCACAGCCAAATCTGTTAAGCAATTAATTAACGGTGATAATTAACCTCTTCGATTACTTTTATGCCTTCCCAGCAAAACTCTGGGGTGCTTTTGTTTACTTGCTGTGTGGCAACTGCTTGATGGATTTATATGAAGTAAATTAATAAATAGGAAGTACCCATGGAAAGAAATAATTGGAAGGACTTAGTGTCACTGATTAAATTATCCATTCAAAAAGCAAGCGTTTCAGCAAAGCTTTTTTCTTCTCTCCTACATCTGCACATCAGGAGCTCAGTGCCTGCCAGGCCACCTTTCCCTGCGCCGACGCATCTCTGCTTAAAGCCATCGCTGCCACAGCGCTTCAAAGGCACGTGGCGGTGCCTGACAGCGAGCATGACATTTGTCACGCTGACCTTCAGCGCCGCATCCTTCCCCCTGCTGTCCCAACACCCGTCTTCTGCCCACGCCCCCATGGCTGCCTCCCCCGAGCCCCACACTGACATTTCCAGCTCGCCAGCGCAGGGACTGTCCGGCCTCAGCCGGAGAGCGCAGGGCGCAGCCCCGGCTCCGGCCGGGCCGCGGGGCTGGGGGGGCCCGGCGGGCTCTGGGGCCGGCATCGGCAGGGCCCCGAGGGCTCTGGGGCTGCCACCGGCGGGGCTCCGCAGGCTCTGGGGCTGGCACGGCCGGGCACAGCGGGCCCAGCGCGGGGCCCGTTCGGTGCGTGAGCCCCGAGCTCCATCTAGCGGGGCCGGCAGGGCCGGGCCGGGCCCGTCTGTAGAGCCCCGCGCTGCCGGGGACACCGCTGCCCCTGGGGGCTGCCAGCCCTCGCCCAGAGCCCCCGCCGCCCCTCGGCTGCCCACAGGGCCCGTGTCCATGCAGAGGAGACCAGAGCCAGCAGATGTTTCGGGGGGTTACTCTCTAAGATGAGCCCGTAATGACAGGAGAAGAGAGCCCGTGGTGCCGAATGAGCGGGGAGCTGGCTGGGCAGAGTGGTTTGCGGTGGCAAGGGGCTGTGCCCGCACAGGCGGCCCCAGAAGGAATGGCTCCTAAAGGACCATCCACAAACATCACCCCGGGCACACGCACATGATTCAACACTGCATCCCCTGGGCCTTCGGGCAGAGCTGGCACCGGGGCTGCTGTTGTGAGGTGTGATAACATTAACCCCGATGGCTGCTGTACCTGCTGCAGAGCAAGCACATCCCAGGGTCAGAGTTTAGCCAAGGAGTTCAGTGGGGTGAGGAATGTTTGCATCTTCTCCTTCTTTCTGAACCCCAGTGCTTGAGTGACATAAAGCCAGCACTGATACCAGCTACAGGCTTTCTAAATCGCTCTTCTCTCTGGCTCTTTCTCTCAAAGATTTCTCACTGAAACACTCACGGAAATGTTCACAGGTTGCTTTTATGAGTAAGTTATTTATAATCTGCTGGCTGTTCATGTATAGTCCCTAGACTTCTTAGATTTTATTTTCTCTGTAAACTTAGAGAAGGGATGCAGACAGATTCAAGGCCTAGGTGACATTTTCAGACACTGCTTTGCTCCAGAAGACACAAGATCTGAGCTTTTGCATCCCATTCTCCATGAGGAATTAACATATCCGTCCTACCAAAGAAAGACAGTTAGATAGTCACTTCTAGCTTTACTTTTGCCCAAAGGTTGCAGTATTTGATGTTCCTGTGGAGTCCTGAGAGCACACTTGGCAAGGGGTGAGAGAAGCTGCTGCCCAAACCTAGTGTCCAGGTGGTGTTCAAAGCTCATACTTCAGATGAGAGGGAGGGGAATCAGCCCTCCTTTTGGCTGGGTCTTCTTCCCCCACCATTTACCAGTGCTTAAAGAAAACAAGGTTGCAGCACAGAACATCGTGACATTTGCCCTAAAAACAATAAAGAAAGCAATAGAAGTTAACTTACCCTCTTTATTTAAGTCAATGGGGCAAGAGTTCAGTTTTTTCTCTGCAGCATTGAGAGCAGCCACCTTTCCCTTTTGTAAGGAAGAGCAGAGTTGGTCACTGAGGCTTTAGGGAAAGTTCAGCTCCTAGGACTGGTGACAGAGGGGCCCTGCTTCCTACAGGATGGAGAAGAGCTGCAACCACCCTCTGTGTTTCTCCAGTTTTGTGTTGACATTTTTATTTTGTATTGCTCCTTATCAGCTCAGGGCCAGCCTGGCCCACAGGCAGCTGATGACATTTCCAGTCATCGGCATTTTTCCAGTTGAGCTGAGATTAAGCCAGTGTCTTCTCGTAAGGACTTGGACGTTAAAGGACTGAAAGAGTGCTAACAGCCTCATCAACGACCCAGGCTTTCGTGGTCTCACAGTGCCCCTGCCTTCGTGCCTGCTGTGTTTCAGAGCTGGTGCCACCTGCACCTGGAAAGGCTCAGGGAGGGCCGATGGCCAGGCCAGCAGGGTGCTGTGCTGTGCTGTGCTGGCACACGGACCACAGGCACTGCCGACACCGTGGCTGGCTCCTTCCACCTGGTCAACCAAATGAGTCCAGACATCACCCACCTCTTCTGCCAGAAAAAACAGAATAAACTATGAATCAGAGGCTGCAAAAGCTTTGCCAACAATGCTCCTGCCTGTGCCTTAGCTGCCCACCTGTTGCAGCAGGGTTGGCTCTGACTCTCTCTAGGAATAACATTGGGCACCTGATTCCCAAATTGCATTAGATGCTCCAGGGCAGAGGTCCATACAGAGAATGCCAGATGGTCTCAGTCAGCTTTTCTGCACCTGAAAACAACACCAGTTTAAAATCTTTTTTGTTGTGGCTTTCCCACGACATGTCAAGAATTTGACTCAAAAGAACACAGCCTGCAGCCCGGTGAGACACCAAGCCTTGAGCATATAAAAATGTATGGAGAAACACATTTCTCCATGTATTTAAGCTTAATTTTATGTGATCTGGACATTTTCTTATGGAGGAAAGGGCAAGAGAGGTAAAAATGACAGTCTGTTTTATGGATGTGCACACACACACCCCACAACACAGCTGGCTCAGTTCATTCTGAGAAATCCCCTCTGAAGGCCCCACTCTGGCACCCTGGCAGGGAAACTGTGGCTTGCTCAAATATGTGCCCACAGATGCACAGCTAACAACCTAGGTACTGGTTTAGGAAGGCAGAAAAAATGGCATGTGTGTCTTGGCAGGTGTCTGTCATAACAAATAACAGTAATCATAATAACAAAAATTACAATAATCATAAGAAACAGTAATAAAGAACCCTGCATGCTGCCAGCTGGACTGAATTGCCTGTGCAGTGTCCATGAGCACTCCTCGCTCAGAAAGCAGAGATGCCACATTATCAAACAATTCCTTATCTGGAGAGAGCCAATGAGTATGGGCTGCTTCCTCTGGTCTCTTTACCCCCAGCAAAATCTTCCACCAGCAATGAACGAATCACTTACATCATAGACATTCACCAGAAATCAAAGCCCTGGCAAGTGATTATTGCCCTGACACTCTTCCCAAGAGGAGGTTAATGCCGATTTCTTTATCCCTTCTGTATTCCTGCTTTCCCTGACAACCTTGGTTTTTTTTGCATTTGCAGGCAGTTCTGCTCTGTTTAACACAGCTCACCTGCCTGTCTAATGTCTTCACATCGTCCGTCTGTCCTGCGGAGCAACCACCCCCTCGGCAGCTCTGCCTGTCCCACCTGTGTGCTCAGCCTGGTGTTTCCTCAGCAACTCAGCTTTGAGAACACATTTCCTTCTCATCCAGCACAAGGGATGAGCTGAAGCTGTGCATGCCAGCCTTGCGCAGCACTGCCCACAGCTGGACCGTGAGGAGGTGGCAGCCTCAGCCCTCTCTGGGAGGTGAGGGCAGTTGGCATTCCTGGCCAGGCACAGGGCTGATCTGCTCAGGGCCAGCCAGCCTCCAATGCAGGAGGAACTGCAGGCACTTCTTCGGCTGTACCCCTATGGGATGGAGGGCAGAGGAGCTTGGGGATCAGGCAGCTGCTCCTGCTTCAGGATGTTAGAATTAAAATTAGGATTTGCCATGTGTTGTACTCCATGTGTCCCTGGGGCTTCTGGCTCCTGGCTGGGCAGCAGAGAGCCCAAGAGACAGGCCAGTACCATGAGCCTTTCCACCCACCCACAAAGCAACCTGGCAGCTAAGGTGCCTACAATATACTCTTGTTTCCTAAGAACAAAGTTTCTATTTCCCCAGGAAGGCTCCCTGGGCCTCACCCCAGCAACCCCATGGGCAATATCTCGGGGATGCCATGGGCAAGGCTTCAGTAATCTGCTGCCTTGGCCAGCCCACTGCTGAAGCTCCTGCTGTCACTGCCTGTCTCTGAGGGGCACAAAGGTCCAGGGAGCAAACTCCATCCATATTCCCTGGGTGGGCTGTGAGGGTGTTGGGGTTGCCTGAGCTCCTGCCAGCCTGGGAGCATTGTAAGAGAGCTCTGCCTGCTGACCCGAGCCCCAGGACATGACAGAAAGCCATGTGTGCTGTCAGAGCACAGCAATGGCCTTCCTTGTGCTGTCGGGATGAGGGTTTGAAGCTGCTATGTTTTCTATATACATTGAGACCAAAATATGAGCTTTCAAAATGACTTGAGATTAGCTGGAGGGAAACAACAGAGAGGGAGTGCAAAGCACATCCCTGCTTCATTTAACTGCTTGCACACCATACACACGCTGCCCTTTTGCCAAGCCCAGCCCAAAGCCCAGCCCTGTGGGCTCTGGAAAATTGCACGCTTGGCTGAGGGCACATGGATCCTCTTCATAAGTGACCAAGGCTGTTCTGGACTCAGCAAGGGCCTGGCAGGTCCCCTGGGCCTAAAGTTCCCCTTCTGGCTCTGGTACAGGGTCTGAACTGGGCTAGGGTACCCTGGAGCGAGGTTCAAGGTGATTCTGAGTCCTTGGCTGAAGAGAACCATAGAGAGCTGTTCCCAAAGGCACTGGAGGACAGGGGGAGAGCAGGCGCTGCTGTTTTGGCAGGGATCACCAATATCACATGCATGCTGCTGGACATGCTGAGGAGCCATCCCCACCATGCTGTGCACAGCCACACCAGCCTGCCTGCCTGCCAGCCCAGCAGCTCTGCAGAGCACATTCCAGCTGTTTACATGCTTAGGATATGCAGATGCATGAGGCACAGGCCTCAGACACCAAAATACCTTATTGTACTTGCAAATGAAGCATCTCAGTATTTAAGTGCACAGAATTTGCAGGTGCCATTAATTTTCCCCACAGTTTGGTGTCTGGTGTTAACTGGAGGCAAGAGAGTTGTCAACAGGAGAGCGCACCTGCAGTTTTGAGGCTGCCTTAAAATCAGTGACAAAACAGCTACTAAACCCAGAATCAAACTCAGGCAAGCTGATGAGACCTGCAGAAGAGCCATCCCAGCAGGACAGGGCAGCTGTTGTCACCTGTGGAGCCAGGCAGGCACAGTTGCTGTGTCCCTAAAAGGACCATGAGACCCACTTACCTGACAGCGTGTTAGTGCTGAAGCTGCTGCAGCCAGTCTGTTCTCTTTCCTGAAGAAGAGACGAGGTGATAAACACCCAACAGGTGTTTTTTCACCACAAAAGAGGAAAAAAATAATCAGCAAGTGGTACACTCTTCTTTCCCATCAGACTGTCATGGGTAACTGCCAAAAATGTTCATACTGGAAGATGAGACAAGGAAAAGCTTAGAGAGGTTCATTACACCTGAAAATGAGATACATGTTCAGAGCAGTGGTTAGGAAAGGAGTAGCATCAACATTGTCTGCAAGTTTCCAGCAAATCAATGCATCTTACCCAGTGTCACCAGCAAAGGGCTAATGCTTCCTTTCAGATGCCATTCCAGACAATGCAAGTGATGACTCCTTTTATAAAACTTGGCCATAGAAGTTACATTAACACAGGACAGGTAGTACAAGCTCACCTGTGGAGATTGCCATGAGCCTGCAAAGCCATACATTACCTTTCAGAAAGGGGCCTGTAAACCAGGTGTATTTTAAAACCTCACAATCAGTGTTGTAAATTGTGTGCTGACCCCCAGCCTCCAGTGGCAAACATAAGAAAAGTCCCAAATAAAAGTTCCTCCCTAGGAAAGACATTACAGATAATAGAGAAATCTCAAGGAAAAAGGTTGCTTGCAAAGATGCAGGAGCTTCACTCAGTGATTCTGGAGCTGTCAAAATCCAGGTTGACAGGATAATTGAAGAAAAACAATTTCTTAAAGAGTACTGAGCTAAAATAAAGGAATTGTATTTCCTCAGCTCTGGCAAGGGGATATACTGTTCCACATAGTGGAAGAGCTGAGTGAGACATTTTGACATACATACTCAGGCATTGAAGAGCTGCAGCCTCTTTAGGAAATTAAGTAATGAGAGTGAATAGGAATAAAGGAAAGTGCCTCTTTGGAGAAGATGCAAAGACTCCAGATGTGTACATGGCTGTGACTGCTTCATATTGTTTGGGACTTTCAGTCCTGAAAACCAGAAAGACAATCCCAACAAAATATGTTTGTCTTCACCTGAATGCTATAAAGACAGAATAAAATCCAATGTTAAAGCTCAAATACAGAAAGGAAATGCAAGAGGAAATGAAAAGTGAAAAAGAATCTCCCCTTGAAAAAAGTAATAAAGATATTCCACTTCCCCATGCTCTCCCTTATCTCACATCATTGGGGAGCATTGATTCTGCTCACATGTGAGCTTCTGCACACACTATGCCACACACTGCAGGATGTAATTTCTTGGTTTGAAAAGAACAATTGGAACTGAGAGCCCTGTCGTGCTTGTCAGCATCCCCAGCTCTACAGGTTACACACACACTGTCACTGTCATTGCCACCAGGTGCTTCCTGACAGCTCTGTCGTGGGCACTCTGGAATAAACCCAGCACAGGACAGAATCTACCTTGGGTTGATTATTAAAACCCCAGGCTATACTTATGTTTATAAAAACCTCTTACAATGCTCCATAGAGAGTTTGGGCAATGAAATGAAATCAGGAATGCAAAACTCAAGATGATCTAGTACCCCTCTGTGGCAAACTGCAGCATCTTTGCCCAGCCCATGGCCATCCTCCTGGGTTCTCATTATTTGCTTCTTCCAGGGCCCACCATCATGGGCAGCACTACCCACACACTTGCTGGGACCACCCTTCTGAGGCCCCTTCAAACAGCCCTGTCGGGCTGGCACAGGATTGGTCAGGAGGACACAGCTCCATTTGGGTGTAGTTCAGGGCACGGAAGGACTAAGCAGGAGAGCCCCTGCCAGCAAGGCTCATTCAGCCTGAATCTCAAACAAGAATATCCTACAGCCCTGCCTCAGCTGTACTGAGTCTGTGCTGACAGCACTCTGCACTCTCCCACCACTGCACCTTCTCTGTGGGCACAAGCAGGCTGCTCCCAGCTGGAGAGCAATTCAGCAGGCACTGATGCCCAGGCCCTGCCCTGCAGCTGGGGCAAACACCTCTGCAGATAACACTGCTAACATCAGATTACATCTTTGGGACACCAGGGCCCTGCTCCATCACACACTGCTGGTGTGACTGCAGAGGAGAGCGCCACTGCCTTCATTCTGCACCTCCACCCTGAAGAACAGCATTTCTCTCCTGCACAGATCATGACAGCGGGATTATTAGAAGGATGCCATGCACTCAGATAGGCCATTAGCAAGGAACAATCCCTAGGTAAATAATTAGCAAATTACCTGTTTGAAAACAAATGGAGAAAACTTAATTCTTGATTGTTAACAGTCTGGCATCTTTCACGTTACAATTACAGCCAATAAGCAATTTCACATGTGGGCCTTGCACAGTAATATTTTCCTTTGCCAAGCCATTTTCCCAGAGTAAACAAAAACCTCTGAGAACGCTTATCTTAGTATAAAACCTTGCAAGAAAAATAAACAGAATTATGTCCAAAATTAAAAATAAAATGGCCTGTGTTGGTTTTACAGCATTAGAAAAGCCATAAAACTTAATACTCCAAGTACAAGAGGTTGAAGCTGTTTGCTGTCATTTGTGTATCCCTTCTATTGAACACCATCTTCCACTGCAAATCAAGTCCCTAACAGCTGATGGAAAAACAAGAGGCAGAAGGGAAACAAAGCTGAATTGTGAAGTATATGGATGATTTTTCTTATGGCATTAGTGATGAACAAAGTAAAAAGAGGAGTTTTTTTTGCAGTTCTGATGTATTTTAAGAATTTTGCACCACAGACTACATTTCAATTAGAGGAGCAGAGTGTAACAGCAGATGGGACATGATGCTTAAAACCCATCAGTTTTCCAGACAGGAAGTCTCACAACAGGATGGCCACCCATATAGGACAGGGTAAGTGATGTGGGCTGGGGTCTAATAAGGCAGCAAGAGAATTAAAAATAACTGTCACAGCTGCATGGACTGCAAACTGCAGCTTTGGACAAGAGAGATCTGCAAGCAAGGGCTGGATCCACTGGGATAAGTTGGGATCTAAGGCAGCAAAATCTGCAGTGTGTCCACCAGAGACAGACACTGAGCAGCACAAAGACAGAACAAAGACAAGGACGCCGATGTGGAGCAGAGAGTACACAAGGTGATGGTGAGGCCAGCTGTGCTGCCAGGTGTCACAGGGATGCTGAAGTGCATGGGACAACAGGCAGCCTCTGAGATGGACTTCCAAAGTGCATGCAGACACCAGAATGGAAAGATAGCTGAAAGAGAGGCTTTTTGTGTCACTCACTGATTCTGAACAGATTGAGTTACATTGAGTCACTGGCTGTTTTCTGCTTATATCCTCCATCATTTTCTGTACAGTTTAGATTATATTTAGAGTCATGAGAACATCTATGCATTGTTTGTTTCATTCATACTCAGCTTAGACCAGCCTGATGGGGATTTTGGCATTAAGAGCATAAAATCCAGCAAGAAGCAGGAAGAGACAGATAGAAAGCATGTGGATAAATATCCTGTGTTACTGGGGTGAAATAAAGGAAAAGAGTGCCTGCAAGTATTCAATTAATTGAGATTTAAGATACCACCCAGCAGCCTTGTTCTCTGTCACCTGGCAAAGGCAGATGGCACCAGTGCTGCCTGTGGGCAAAGTGTGCCCAAAGCCAGGGACATACTCAAAGATACACAGCATGATCTCGGTGAAACACTTTGCTCCCCATAGCACAGGGCTGTGTGAAAGCAGCCAACATCACAGCAGACATCACAGGATGAGCAGGACTGGTAGCCTTTAAAGCATTTCTAATGGGAAATGGTGTCTGATGAAGACATCATCTTTTTGGCATGGCATCACAGAAAATTTGCTACAGGCAGCTAGCTTACCAGGACAAGCAAAATATCACAGAAGCTTTACTGAATTTTTCTAAGATTGTTTGTCAACATCCTCATCCCCATCACCTTTGAAAGGGCCAGCTGAGACCTTGCCTGATTCTAATTTCATAATTAGGGGTATTAGGAATAGCTCTGCCAAGCAAGGTCTCATACCTGGGCAGAGCTGGTAGAGATAAAAGAAACGAATGATGAGGATAAGGTTTGACAGGGAACAATTCTGAGTTCTAGGAATCTAATTTTGCTTACCAGAATCTCTTCAGCAACAATTTTAGTTGCAGTCTGAGGGGAAAGGAGATGGAGAGGACAAGACAGAAACATTGTATAGAATGAGCAAAACACTGGGAGAAAAAAGGAGGAGAAAAAACAACCTAAAAGCTATATTAAACAGTAGGACCCAAGGGAGAACAGAAAAAAAAAATGAGATTATTAACAGAGGAAACTGGCTGGCTCCACTGAGCAAACATTGGTAAACAGAAAAATTAAATTCTGCAGGATTAAACAAGGCATTAAACTGGTTGGGAAAAAAAAAGAAAAACCAACCAAACCCAACAAAAACCCAATAATCACTTGCTCTCAGAAATAAGTCAAGTGGTTTTACTGACTTAAACACTCAACTGGACTAAAAAAGCTCTTTTACTAAAGCAACCATAGCAAATGTATGCCTATTGCTGAGAGCACACATTATAGAATAATGCACATTTAAGGAGGTATCCTCTGCTGATGTGAATACTTGTCTCTTGATTCAGGCAGCAAGTTTAAATGTCTGCAGCCACAGGAAACAGGAACATACAAAGAAGAACCCCATGTGTCTTGGATTTCACCCATCCATATCTTCTGGGCACTGAAAGAATCACCCCTTAAACTTCTCTGGCCATCCATCTGGGTTCTTCCTAATGAGGTGATGGCAAAGAACATTTTCCCCTAGCAAATGGAAAATAAAATCCAACAAAGGTTATCTTTAAGACCAGCCCAAAACTGGTTGAAAGAACTTTTAGTGTCCCTGGAATTCAGGCAGCTCTCCTAACCCTGAAAGGGACTGGCACCACCATGGAGAGATACAGGGAAGCTGTAACCATGTACCACATGTCCCATGTGGAAATGGCAACAACAGTCACTTTGGGAAATTCTGTGAACAATTCCAGGGTCTGGTTCTGCACAAATTCCACTGGCACAAATGTGGGCCAGCTCTGCCAAAGTGGCAGTATTATAACTGAGACTCACAGCTTGAAATCAAACCTTGGCAGAGTACTTGCCCAGATCTGACATAAATCAGCCTCTCAGTTCTTGCTGCTGCTTTGGCACAAGGTGGCTGAGGAAGAGTTGTTGCTACCCCTTAGCTGGAGTTTGGACCCAATGCATTCCTTCCTGAGTGCTGCCACTCTCAGCACATGCAAAGTCTTGGTGCAAGAAAGCTGCAGCTTGAGAAGAAAGGTTTCAACACACTCAAAATCAGGATTTTTTCCATCTGTGAAGTTCTTTTTAGCATGAGCAGTATGCTGTAATGTTGTAGATGCTCTGACACAGGACTAGACAGACAGGAGGGTGCCCTATCAGATGCCAGCTGTGCTCCTGACACAAGCCTTAGCCCTCCCTGGGTCACAGCACAGGCTCATGGCACTGGTCAGCAGCTGGGAAGACCCTTCCCTCCCAGTCACCAGAGCACTTTCTTTCTCTACTGCTGCAAAGGGCCAGCACCACATCCAGCACAGCTGCAATGGGGAAGCTGGAAGTGTTTGAAGCCCATGACACCCTCCCAGGAAACATGGGCTGGCTGAACACATGGGGGCTGTGAGAGGCAGTGCTGAAGGTGCCAGCATTTAGGGCTGCACCAGCTGCCCAGCCAGCATCAGCTGCCTGGCAGGCACCACAGCAGGGCCCCACAAATCAGATTTTCAGGAGTGCCCTGGGGCTGGCTGATTACAAGGGGGTTTTCCCGCCAGAGTTGCACAGTGTGAAAGTAAACACTTTGAACAGGCAGGAACCTGAAACTGGTACACAAGCTGAGCAGAAATAGAGCCAGACTGAGTTTACATTGCAGGACTCTCCTCTACACCATGGAGAAGTCACAAATGAAATGTGGGCAGTGAACAAGGCCCGAGACTCTTGGTCCTAATGACATCTATCAAGGGAGGTATTGGATGTAGATACAAAACTCATGTGCCACTGTTCCCCCACAGAAATACAAGAATTCACCTCAATATCAAAGATACTTTGCCTTCAGGGACATGCCTAGCACAATACTTTAATTTTTTCCTTAGATTCAGTGGTACCTTCCACAGTTTATAAATTAGCAATAACAATAAGACAAGGCAGCCATTCCTGGGCTGAACCTCATGCCAGCAAACATGATACTGATCTCTTAGCCCCTTAAAACAAGCATCCTGTATCTCTAGTTCAGACCTGAAAGCTGCAGAGTACCAACCCTGTGCTTGAGGCGTAGGGTCCAGAGGATACTGTGGAAGATGGCCCCCATTCTTTCCTGCCTGTAACTATGGTGGGAGACAGGTTGCCTTCACCTCTGCAGTAAGCCAGCTACCAGATTTAATAAAGGTTTCTCCTTCCAATTGCTTCACTGAATACCAGAGCAACACTTGCTCTTGTAACAAAATGTCACTTGCTTTTCAAGTACAAACTACATGAGCTTTCCTGAGAAAATAATTGCCAGCTATTAAAAAGCTACTGTTGGAGCTTGAGAGGACTATTAAAATACAAAGAGAAATGTACCACATTCTTCCTGAATTGATACTTCAAACAAAACCTATTTTTGTTTTGAAATGTGGCACTAGAACAATGACCAGTTGCTTTTGTATTTCAAACTGAGAGTCATGCAATCATTTTCTAACAGCAGTATTTCTGTGTTGTTCATGAAAATAGTGGGGAAAAAAAGTCACAGGTCAGTCAGTCTCTGCCTTAGTCAGCACAGGATCTCAATCCATCTCATCAAGTCTCTCATCACACTGGGGAATGTCGTGCTCAGGACCAGAGTGGACACATTTGCTTCTGCCAGGGAGTCATCCTCAGGGAAAAGCCCCCAATTTCCTAACTTCCACCTTCTTAGTCCTCATTACAGCCTCAAATCTTACACCAAACAGCAACTTACTGTTGCTGTTTTCTTAAAAGCAGACTTTAAACAAGTATTTTCTCCATAACAGTCAATTCTTCCTCTTGCCCTCTTGAGTGCTACTTGGGATGGAGCACTTTGAAGGATCAGCTTTGTAATATCCACATGGACAGCCAGAATTGCATCAGTAACAGACCAGAACTGGCTCATCTCTCCTACCCCTAGAGTGTCCAATTGTGTCAGGCCCATAACCTTGAGAATTCCCTAGAAAGGACAAGGTTGGGGTAAATTTTCTCGAGCCATATTGCACTGAACTTATACTGCTGTACTGTCCTTTATTTGGCTTTAAGCATCTGTTCTTTTCTGTCATGACTCTGTTTTGATAAAGGTCTGGATGCAGCACTTCCAGTGCACTCCCATCTCCCAGGAACACGAGGTATTAGAGCAGTTCCATCTTTGCCACAAAACCTTTGCAGCACCTGTTGGCATGAAAGACTACACCATTCACTGATACTACTTGCCCCTCAGCCTGCATTACAACCAGGTACTGTGAAATGCTGCCCTAATTACGCTGTCTAGAATAGCTGGGCCACTGTTCATTAGAAGAGAAGTCAAATTACTGAATCTCTCTCTCATCAATCTCTGTTGGTTGTTATTCTGATGACCAGGTCAGCATTGAGACTGCTAATGAAAAACAGAACCTGGCAGATGACCTCACCAAGGACACAGTTGCTCCCCCACAAGTCTCAACCCTAAACACACTGGAGATGAGACAGACAAGCAAAGCAAACACCACTGGAAGCACAAACTCTCGTGTCAGAAAGCAGAGAAGAAAGACTTCACAAAACAAATGGTGACAGGGAGATGCAGCAGCCATCTACTTACTGTGAAGTGTCCAAGGGACAGTTCTGCCTAAAGAGAGGACATCCTTCAAGCTACTGTGGAAAAGCCACTCTGGGAGCTCAACCTTGGCACTGGAAGGCCAGTGCCAGCCAAGGCAGCCCTGTTGGCACAGGGCGGCACAAACAGCTGCTGTGTCCAAGCAGTGTGGTAGCAATTCCCAGTGTCTGACCAGTGTAGGTCATATCCATACCTTGGCCTAGCAAGCCTGCCTGAGAGCTGAGTAGAGCACCAAGCAACATAATTTCTCATCCACATGCTATCACCAAATAACGCCAAACTCCAACTTAACCAGTTTTGTTGACGAAGCAAGTATATATTTTTTAAATCTCAGAAAACATAACAACATACATGAGAAAATTCTATTCTATATCCCTTAAATTATACTTCCTCAAACTGGAAAACAGGATGAAGAGGATCTGGTCCCCAGACCAGTGATCCAGAGCTAGAAAGCACTATAATTAGAACCAGGACTGTGACTGAAGACCCCAGGTTGTTAGCAAAACTAATTAGCTAATGTCATTAGAAAGCAACAGAGAATAAGCAAGAGCCAACTCAGACTCTACAGCAATCTAAGCAAAGGACAGTTTAATAACTGTACTTACGATATGTTTTAAAAGGAAAAGAAATCACTTCATGGAGTAGGTTTCATCCTGGGCAATATCCATACACTTGGACTTGGCAAAATGGCTTGGAGAAGAGGGTTTCATCATAGTAAACACAGCTACTTCACAGCAAGATTTATTAATACATCCAAAAGAAAGAAAGAAAATCATTTTGTCACACTATATACAGATAATACATACAGTGTTTTATACACATATTACATCAGTTTTTACACAAGAAAAATATACATAAAAATGTAAACTTTTGTATACAAAAACCCTTAAACAAATTAAACAAGGACCAAATAACAAAAGGAGACCAATCTATTATCATTTAATTGATTTTTTTTTAAATGGTAATACAGTACATTCATTGAGAAGTATGAGGAACATGTGAGCCAACCTTTCCTATTTAAAGGGAAAGTACAAACACAAGCTTCCTCCCCGCCCCTGGAATGCTGTCCGTGAGCCTCCAGCACCAGAGGTGGTGTGAGTTGCCATTGCTGCCAGGGCCCCTGAGGGAAGGAGCCCTTGTTCACCACACTGTCCCCAAGGGACACATGCACAAAAGTGAGCTGGGCTGGGCTGTTTGTGCGTATTAGCCAGGCTTCCAGCTAATACCATGAGACGGGACGCGGCAGTGCCCGTTTGTATGTTCCCTTTAAGCAGTCATTCAGTGGATTAGCCTTGCTGGAGGAAGCTGCTTATTTTTCCCAATGTATGGTATGCTGAACACATGTGTCAGATATGAGAGGGAAGAAGGAAGGGGTGTAAGAGACTGCTAATCCTTGCTACCATGCAGTTACTTCAAAATCAGGTACATTTGCAAGCTACAATTCACTGGTTCAAAATACACTGCCTCACCTTTGCTTTCCCACTGCAACTTGTTTACATTTTAAACTCTAGTGACCGAACAACTGTATGAGGCTCTTTGTTACAAGGCTGTTTCTGATATCAAAGCATGATCAAGCTACCTTTAAAATGACACCAAACACAAACTTCTCGGAGACAGCCTTAAAAAGAGAGAGCATTCCCTCTAAGCACTTCAGATTGTCCATTTGCCACCTTATTTTATTAAGTCTAGGATAAATATATTTACCCTGAACTGGAAAAAGGATATTGGTCGAGCTTCTGACATCTGTTTTGCTCCATTTGCAGATAAATATTTTTGGGAATTAGAGGGAAAAAATCCCAAAAAACAAAGCCAAATTTTAAAACCTCAGGCATAAAAGTAAGAAGGGAATTATTTAACATGTTGGTGAAAAAACAGTTGCAGAAACTTGAACTTGTTGGAAACAAACAGACGATAGATTCCAATGAAGGCTTCTCACATTAAATAAGTTAGACGGGTTACAGACATCTTCAATAAAAACATCCATCCTCCACAAAGTATGTTAAAATGAAACACAATAGTGATGCACTGGTATTTCTCCTAAAAAGGACAGAAGGACATGAAATCTCCTTAGTGATATCAGTACTACTGAATGTAGGAGGTGAACAATGATTTACAAAAGTAATGAGGGGAAAAGAAAATCATGAATCATTTATTATAATTGGACAAAAGGGGGATGGGGCAGAATGTAATTACTGTATGCCTCAGAAACATCTAAAGGAAATAAATACTTAGAAACTTGTGTTTCCATTTCTTTCACCTAAGCGAGGGTGGGAATAAGGGCTTGTCTGCTTGCTTTTGTTTTTTTGTTTCCTTTTTTTTCTTTTCCTTTTTGAAATAACAACCTTTCTAGTAAAAATTCAAAAGACAATTACAAATGGCTTTAGATATTTAAAAGTCTCCTTTTTAAAATAAAACTTTGATAACACATTTCTCCATTTCTTCTATATAATGCAGCTTCAGTGAGAATAAGTAATAAGGGACAGCAATTTGCAAAAAAAAAAACTGAGAAAAAAAAATGCCAACCAAGTTTTCGTAACATATACACATGTATATGCAGGACATCTACACTCTATATACATATTTAATATAGGTATGCATGAGTATATATCAGGAGATAACCAACAGGTACATTCTCCACATACACAAACTGAAATAGCGTAATAGGCGTGTGCGTATCAATCCACACTGTCCACACGCAGTACACAGACATCCATACACACGCCCCAACATATGTATCATAGAAGCCATGTGTGACTGCATGAAAGCTCAGATGGAACAGTACACCAGTTACCTTTTTCTAACAGAAATGCAAGGAAGACAAAATTCCATGGCTGAATTGTGGCCAAGAAAAATTGTCATAGCCATATTGAAAACATGGAATCCAGTATGGCTCGATGACAGAACTGGAGCAGCATTCTCCTCTGAAACTGAAGCCTAAGATACACAGCACTTCAATGTGACTGAGCAGGTTGCTGACAGCTGCTTTCTGCTAAAAGGATACAGAAGCTCCATTTAGCCAGAAAACAGAAAATAAAACACTTCAGCCCATAATTTACTTGCATAAGCAATATTACCCAATACACAACTAGATGCAAAGTGCTAGCATGTTAATGGTCAACTCTGCACTCCATTTTAAAATCTGTTTTATGATAAAGTGTAACAAACTGTGTTTCTTTTGATATGTTTGATGACAACCCCATTTCTCAGAACAGAGCACAGGGCTGCCTTCTGCTTACTTCCTGTGTTATGGGAGATACAAATCAAACTTCTTTTTTCTCCCTAGGGTTGAAAATTGGAAGGTAGTATTTGGCGGGTGTAGTTTTCTCATTTTGACCATTTAAATATAATGCTGGGTTAACCTTTTAATATGCTAGGAAGCTCTGCATCAGGTTCCATGAAAAGTTTGTATTCATCTGCAAATCAATCACAGTCCTACTGAATCACAATTGAAGCTGGGGAAGTTGCATAAGTTCAAGCAGATGCTCAGGGCCCAATTCAGCTACCACTCCAGTCACCAAGAGAATTTCCCTCATGCATAAGCAGAGCTGGATTGGGCCATTCATTAAAGCTGATTGCTGCTAGCAAGAGAAACTGCAGAGATGCAGGGACAAGGAGGAGCTGGAATGGAGGCAATGGAGCAGGGAAGCAGAAGAAGTTGGCATTTTGCAAGAGGCCTCAAAGAGACTAAATATAAAACAAAAGCAGAGACACAGAAAGGAAACTTCACTGCGAGGGCTGAGGTAACACAAGCCAACAGTGGCCAAGCTCAGATCGGTCTCTGAGTCATCCAGACCCCTCAGAAGAATTTAAAACAACTTGTCTGGCACAAGTGCTTACCTGTTACACATATGTTAGGTGGACAGTCCCTCTCTTTAGCTCACACACTCACTGGTGTTACAGCTAATGTACAGGTGTGTGACACAAGGTATATTCCACCTGTCAATCTGTATGCATGTATATATAGATTTAGATTGATTGCATTCATACATATTTATTGTACATCATGAGGGCAAGTCCACATTCAGCAAAATGCTTCTGTTATCTCATATACAAATATACCTCTCTGTACACAAAAATGGGTCTATTCTCCTCCATAAAGGCATAAAGATTTATGCTCCTAATTCCCATTACCACCAAATAAGCAGAAGAAAAGGCCTCTGACAACTTCCACCACCCTAACATTTTGCCTCTATGCATATGTGCCAGAAACAAATTGTGGAGAGAAGGAAAGGGAGAGAGATGCCTGGGGGAGCATCAACATCATGATTTGGAGGGGAATAAAAGAAAAATTGCAAAAAATTTCAAATTTCCATTCAATACTAGAAGCTCTGTTTTTCTAAAAAGGTTTTTAAAGTCACTGGGATCATCATAGAAGTGATACTGTATGAATAAATAACAATTAGGCTACTTTCTCCAGCCTAAATAGAACAATATGAAGAGTAAGCCAATCTGAAGAATGTTTCTGACTTCTCACAATTTCAAATGAGAACTCCCATAAAGAAATCTTTCTTCTTCAATTATGAAAAAAACGTAAGTGGTCAAAATCAAATTCAGAATTTTACAGACTAAATGAAACTCCCTTGACTGAATGTGTATTTCGTTCTACAATCCCACAACAGAAATTTTGGGGCAAAATTGATACACACAAATATCCTCAGAAGAGAAAAAAAATCTGCTTTGGAGACAAGATCCTTTTAGGAATGGAGACCACTGCACAAACAGCATCCCTTACAATCTAATTGGAAAACACAAGAACGCTGATTGACAACATTTTCCAAGTCAGACCGTAGGAGATTCAGCTATTAATTTCCAAAGATGCAGCAATTCTCATGCCTCTCCATCCCACTGAATGCAAACCTTCCCATTCAGTTTGTTCTGGAAAAACTCCTTTCTTCCATCATTCCTCCTCCCCCATTTGTTTTATTTAAAGGCTGTCTTTGGGAGCTTGGTATTTTCATGGCATTTTAAACAGGGCTCAAAGCAACTCATTTGAAAAACAGTAAAATTGACATGATATCAGAGTTAGCCTCATAACAGAAGATTATATAGTAGAGAGTTTCAGTTATTTATATAACAGTGAGGACATAACAACCCCCTACTAAATAATCACATTTCTACAATACATTCCATCACCTCTGGACTACTTTTCTCTTTACAAAACTATGACCTACATACAATATACACATTCGTATCACACATACATCCCCCCCCAATGCATATTTTTGTGTGTATATATAATACATACATGCACACAAGCAGTCTAATTCTATTTATAAGTCACAGTGGGAATTCCTTTGTGAGGAAAGGAGGGGAAAATTCCTGAATAAGACACTGTAGATTCCTAATGTTCCAACTTTTCAAATTCCAACTCACAGAGCTAACTGGAAATAAATACATTTAAAAAAAGAAAAGGTCTTACAAACTTGGTTCACAACTCCCAGCTACAGTAGTTGGATTTTAAAATTTGATCTATTTACCCTGTAACTAAATTTCTAATCATAGGTACAAACCACGGATAAATTATTGCAGAATGTAACACTCAAAATTTAAAAAGAGTTATAGGAACAGTAATATAAGGGTTAAAAAGAGTTCTATACTTGTTGATACAGGATACCATTTTATTTTATTTATATATATATCTATATATAGATATAGATATCTGCAAGGTAGCAAAGAATAGCTGTACACCTTGACACGGCAAAGATCCAGTGTAAAAAGGTGCTTCACTAGTTTGTTTTTCCAAAAAAGCTTGTATATAATTTTATAGCTATTAAAAACACATATGCAACATAATTCATTACACTCAATACAGCTTTAGTATAAAACTTATAATTTATGAGGTGATGTTAATAGCATAAATTAATATACCATTTCTCTTAAAATCTACAATAAGTATTCTGAAAGCTCATTGGGGAAGGGTATCTTTAAATAAAAAGTTTAAAGCTGAGCGTGATGAAAAAGATTCTGTATGTTGAAGTTGAGATGAGAGCCCCGAGAAGAGAAAGAGTCCGTAAGCCAGACACTGTTGACTATAAAACTGAACAAAGATTTCTCCTTCTTGCGCTCTCACTTAGGTGACGCTCTACTTAAATTATTATTTACTTTTAAAACTATTAACTTTTTTAGTTTTTCTTTTTTTTTTTCTTTTTTTTTCTTTTTTTCTTTTTTTTGTTAACTGCCCTTATTTCCACAAGGAATCCCTGAGACATACCCAAAACTGTACAGTGAAGGTCATCACTGTTCAGAGAAACTGGTTCAAACCCTTCTGGTAGGATGTAGCTATTTTGCATGAGAATCAAAATGTCCATCACTTCAGAATGAATCTACTTGCACCAGAACCAACTACACTGTTTAAGATGCAGGTTAGAGAGTCATTTCAGGGTAAATCAGTCCACTCCAAGGTAGAAGCCAATGCCATCGCAGTTAGCTACATCAGAGCAACCTGCACCAAAGTTAAAGTTTTCCAGAGGATATCTGGGAACGTTACCTATCCAGAGTTCATCTCCGTGGGCACCAGCTGACAAGGAGAAAGCAGGTTAAACATTAGCATCACTGGACCAAGTTCAACATCCCTATGTGCTCACACATGGGTAACTCTGGACATCTCACTGTGTGTGTGTTTGGGGGACTAGCAAGAGGAAGAGGAGGAAGAATGCATTTTTCTACAGCAAGTACACTTTATGGTCAAAAGCCTAAGGTTCATCCTATTCACTTTCAGATCAAATTCTATGACCTCGAGTAGACTGAAAAGGTGCCAACACTTACTTCAAGGAGACAGATAAAGAAAGCCTTTTCCAACTATTGCTCTCAACTTACAGCCATGCTCACTTTGTCCTTTCATGCTTCCACTACATTACTTCATTCCACAGTAGCTACAAAAGGAGGAGAGTAAAACAGGGCAAAGCAAACAACTCAACAACCATAAGAAGTACCAGACAGCAAAGGGAAAATAGTCAATACCATTTGGGATTTTTTTTAAAAAGAGACAGAAGACACAAGTGAGAGATTTGTTTTAAGATGCATCTTTTCTAACTCCTTCTCCTTCCCCAAACTGTTTTTCCTAACAGTGCCTTTGTCTAGTTTTAAAGACAAGACTAAAACTTTAGCTGATCAGAACTAAAGTCTCCTATGACCAGACCTCTCCTGAAGTCCAAGTTGAAGCTTAGTGAACGCAAATATAGATTTTTGTCACTAATCCTCCTTACTTTTATTTGGGCTTGAGTGTATTAAGAAAGAGTAATTTAAATTTTAATTTGTGACTTTCTACTGATACACATCTCAAATGAAGAGGAACTTCTCAGAAGGTAAAATCTTGCTAAAAATGCCTCAGTGTTCACTGCTAGCATGTGCACTCCCATGATCAATGTTGTACCCTCAGTATCTAGTTCATGACATTAGCAAGCTGTGAAACATCTCCCTACTCACTGATCTGAAAAATACTTTGTTCTATTGCACTGTCATTCTAGCATCCAAATATATGTTATGAATTGCAGAAATCTCTCCTCCTATTCATCTTACAGTCAGATTTGCTCAGAACCACAGAAGACTTACCAGCTGGCATAACTTACATTGGAGAAGTGTCTGAGAATGGGAAAACAGATGCAAGAATGATGAAGAATGTGGAGTGGAAGGAAATAAAGGAGGTACGAGAAGTAGCCCACAAATCCCCATCATTAAATGTTACCCAGAAGATCAGAAAGTCCTTGTGGTCAGAAGGTGAGAAAGACCTAAAGATCCAGCCAGCACATTAGCTTCAAACTATTCCTTCAGTTACTCTTTCTGCCACTACTGAACCTTGCAAGAGGTCTGCACAGGAGACTCCTTCACATGTAGAAACACAAAAGGAAAAACACCCCAGTTCCACCAGGGAAGCTGCCTGGACAGCCACACAAATGTCTCACTGCCCAAGGTCACTACAGGTAACTTTTCTATCATTTGTTGGCTGAAAGCACCTCCTACCATTGTCCTGCAAGTCTTGAAAGGTTAACTGCAGGTAGCTGATCATCTAAAAACGTTTCCCTCTTCTCTGCCCAAAGGCTCGTACTGCTGGAGAATTCATGAGCAGATTTAGCTCACTGCAGCACAAAGACAGGGAGAAATACCCGTGGAGGCCTGGCAATGCCTACAGGGATATCCAGCAGCAAGGAGGCTGCAGGAGCTCAGGGAACAGCTGAGAAGCTCAGAAGCAGCACAGGTAGCCACCAGGGCCAGCTTCTCAGGGAAAACTGCCCACTGTCTATAGTACACCTTTGCAGGACTCTCTTGGCAAGCAGATTCAAACCCAGAATGCATGTAGATGTGGTTACAGCAAGACAAAGTTTCAAACTGAATATGGCTGCTGGTATGCAGGCTCAGTCTGAGGTCTTCTTCCTCGGCCATGCCCCTAAAGCCAGTGACAGCTTACAACAGAAAATCCTAATTTTTCAATATTCATCTTCCTTTCATAAAAAAAAATAAAATAAAAGGCCACTTCTTTTGGCTTCTCTCTGCTATTAGGTACAATTCCTCTTTGACAATTTATTTTCTCTGATTTTTGCCTAGCAGGCAATAAGCTTCTCAGGGCTTTCAGTGCTTTCCAAACCAGAACTGCAAATCCCCATTTTCAGTTGGAAATCTAGCTGTTGCCATTTTCCCCACAGTGCCTGAGGCAGACCTGCAACTGTGCTACCTCTCAGCATTATCAATTTAGTGCCTTTATGCTCAGCCATACATAGAAGCATGCTACTAATGAGAAGGGATCTAAGCAAGAACCCAGAGGAACTGGAAGGCAGGAGGAGACAGTTTTTGTATCATAATTATGAAGCCAAAGAACAAATCAACTTTGAGGTATCTAAGTGCATATGGTTCCCCTCAAAGCTGGTGTAAGGTCTTCTTGGGTGAAAGGAAACGTCAAAGCATGTCTTAGGGAATGCCTTATGCACCAGAAAAGCATGAAGCTATTCCTGACAAGCTTCTGTACATTGTCAAAATTAATCTTGTGTTAAATACTTTTGTACAGAGAGTAACTGAGGTGCTATTATTGCCAAAATTATGTAATTATGTCTAATTTTTTTCATTCTTTAAAACTCCAATCTTATGTGAGGGAATTAACTTTTAGGTTCAACTAGCCTTATTCTATTTGTCAACACATAAAGGGCACAACAGGTATTGAGCATCTGAAATTGCTACACTGGCTCTTTGGTGAAGGGGTGACAAGATGTTAATTGCTATAAGAGCTGATACTCAAAAACATTTGTGAGGGAGCATGGAATCTACTCGGGAACCACATAAATAACAGCCTCGAGGACCACCTTAACCAGGCCAGCAGGATTTCCCAGAGGAAGAGGTGTGAAATATCTCTGACTACACATACCTCTCAATTAGATCTCTTACATCCAACAGTAAGACACTGATGCACTGAAGTCAACATGCGGTGTGGGTGTAGAAAGCCACCTGGAATGATCCACCTTGTAAAGCTAAGATCAAGACCCGTAACTGCTTGGCAGCCATGAAACCATGAAATCGGTGGTAGTGAAAAAATGAGAGGTGAACCAGGAAAAGGCAAGAGCGGTGGCCCGTTTCAGAACACTGTGGCAGACAGGACAGGGAGATTCCTATTTCAATTGTATACAAACTGAAGTTTATTTTTGAAAGTGCAGCTTTATTGCAAACTTAGTTTGCTCACAGAAAAATGTAACGCAGTCAGTTTTCAGAGAAGAGTCATGAAACGATACACAAAGATTGAAATCTAAGTGGGGAAGAGACTTGATGTCCCAAGCTACTTTAAAGAAACTCAGGCACATAAAGGCCATTGATTTCAAATGGTAATAATGGACCTCCATTGCTCTGATAGCTTCTGAAATTCCCTGTCTAAATCAATGCACAGATTAGGAGCTGGGTTCTGTTCTGAGTTAGACCAGTACAAACTCACTGTGACCTTAGACTGGAAAGCTCCTCTGTAATTTACACTAACACAATCAAGCAGAACTCGGTTCTCAGCTCCTATTATCCTCTCTTCCCTCCCAGCATTTGCTAAGAATGAGAAACATGGTGTGGGGCAAATATACTCTGCACTAGCTGCAGCTTCATTAGAAGTTTGATGGGCACAAGAACCATTACAAGACCAAAGTCCTGAAACCAATACATAGAAATTAACACCCTCTAAAATTACATGAATTCACAAGCAGATTAAGGAATTAACCATTTGGTATACTAGTTCTCCACTTTTTTTCAGTCAGACATCGCAGCACATTGAAGAAGGTAGATAAACACAACAAAAATCATCTGCAAATCAAACAGTTGTCTCCTCAACAAAGTACGGGTAACATAATATAAAAATAAATAAAAGCCTTGTCAGATTTGCCTCATTCACAATTATCACTGGGCATCCCTCAATCAGCAGGACAATCACAAGCAGGATTTCATAGGCTTCAATTAAACTTTTTATGTGGTTTAAAAACATTGAAGTGTTACAAACATATTTAAATCACCACTTAAAATATTCAGCTTATATTATTAAGATATGTTTTACCAAGTATGAAATAATGACTTCATAACAACAGAAGCATGAAAATAATTTTTGTTTCTTCCACCCACATACAACTGCAATTTCAGAAAAAGACATATGCATCATCCATACTTCTTTTATATTTAAAGAGGACAGATCCTTCAAGAAAAGAGGGATAATATGATTGCTACAATAGTTAGAAGACACAAGACCTATCCCATTTAAACTCTGTTCCTTAGGAAGATGGAAGGAGAGGTTTGGGTCAGATATTTTGGTGTGTGCCTGACTGCTAACGAAATGAATTTCTATAGCAACTAAACTTCATTCAGTGATCCTTTTCTCAGAAAATTTATTAAGCCTTCCTATTACATGTGCTTGGTTCTCTTAATTTCCTGAAATAGACTGTAATTCACACAGGTAGAATAAAATCCATCGTCTACAGTACAAGACTGAAATGTAGAATTTTCTATTGTCTCTCATCTGCATCTCTGAAAGAAACCAAGGAAAGTAGAGACTTGTATTAAACAGGAGTTACTTTTACAGTCAAAGTCAGGTACAGTAGCAAGTTTGAGCCCTAGAGAGTCATAAGCAAATTCCTTCTTGATAAGGAGATACAAGTAAACATCTCAGAATTTCTGCTGCTATTACCTCTTGGTTTAAAGAACAAAATTAAAAAGTAATAACTATTTTAAGACATCAAAAACCTAGCTGACTCCTTTCTTTAGGAACTGCAATTACTACCAAAGAGTGAATAGAGTCATTAGCAAGTGATCAGCACAAACAAAACCATCCTGCAGACAGAAGAAATTGTTACCTATTTTGCATTAGTGATTTCTCTTTTGGTTTGCCATGACTGGTGATAGGTACCTGCTAGTTCCTTACATTCAGCTTCCCAAACAGAGCATCAAACCCTACAAATGTTGGAAAACTATATGGCTGTCAGCGAATTAAAAACTGTCCAAGAAAGTCTCACTAGTTAGACATATTGTGAGAAATGCATCCATTTGAAACTTACAATGGGTCTGACCTAGACTTGTGTGGATGGGCAGAAAACCAACCTAATTCTTCCTGTTTCAGCTGGGAAATTCCTGTCAGCCTGTCAGGCAAAGAGTTCTGGACAAAGACACACTTGAAAAGGCAAATCATCAATGCTACAAGGCCACAGTAATTCAGCAAGGAAGGAAATTTCTCACAGGAATCTTCTCTAATCCATGATCTATATTTCAATCCTTCTGTTTCTTTTTGTTTTCCTGGGCTAACTTCGTAACAGCCTTCAAATTTATGGGCAACCAGTCAACTGATCTCTTTGTTACTCAATGAATTACAAATTGTGATTAAAAAAAAAAAATCCAACAAAAATCAGCATGCAGTAAGAACAGTGACCAGTTCTGGAAGAGGACAACTACTTCTTCACCAAAAGAAGGAAAGGAATCGCTGCTCCCTGCACCCCAAACACACACACACAGAGAGGAGGTCAAGAGACTATTTCAAGAAACTGCCAAACTCATCCTTGAATTGTGATCTTGATTTAGGACTTCAGTGCACCACTCTCAAATCAATGTGCGCAGCCAAGTTTTCTATGCCAAATGCTACCTTTGGAAAAAGAGTAAATAAAAAAAAAAATCAAGAGATTTCTGCCCACTGGAAAACCTTCTACCAGATGCTAATGGGATGGCAAGCACTGATCCGAACCCTAGGGAACAGTAACATGCATCAGTGATCTGAGGTATCTTCCCATTTCTAGGTCTTACTGCTAAGATCATTTACATCCAGTAACTGTGCTGTATCCTTAAGGAGTTATTGGGGAACAGTGAACCTGCCTGCAATAAATGAGCACCGGTGCCTGACGAGCACATGTGAATGCTACAGCAAGGTTCACAGAGGGCTAACCCTGGTCAGTACTGAAGCAGGGGTTTTCTTCTCAACCCCCTCTTAAAAAAAAGGGAAGAGAAGACAGACAAAATAAAGAGAAAGGAAAAAAGGAAAGATAGAAAACACAGGTCCCCCATCTACCTGCAGGGAGCCAGGCAGACAAGCTCAGTTGGAGGTGGTGAAGGGCGCGGATGCGTTATTGGTACTGGTAGCGGTGGCACCGGTCACTGCGAAGCCCGTGGGAGGAGCTATGGAGCTGTGGCTGGGCTGCAGGTCCTTGGGAATGCCACTGTGGGAGCTCAGCTGGTGCCCAAAGGCTGCGCTGAACTGAGGGAGCTGTTGTTTGGGGGAGGTGGAGCCCATGAGTTCAGCGGAGGCAGGACCCATGCCACTGAAACTGGTCTGCGGTAACCCCGGAAGCACACTGGAGCTGTTGGGGGTCACAGTGGCGAAGGCAGGCTGTGTGGTCTCTGAGTGCGAGGTGGTAGGTGGTGTGGACAGGGAGGTGGACAGGAGGTGTCCATCTGCACCAAGAAGGTTGCTAAACGGAGAGGGGTCCCCAAGATTGACAGGAAGATTTCCCCAGTGAGTTCTGGGGTTGACCACCCCGCTAAGTGGCACATCCAGCTGCGTTGGGAGCAAGTGCTGTGCCATCATGGGCATCTCTGCTGAGAAGGTAGCTGCCAAGTTATCACCAGAAAAGGATGTGGTGTGAGGGGATGTGATATGGTCACTGTAGGGAGACGGCACATGCTCACTATCATAATGGCTTCCATGGGGTGAGGAGTGTGAATGGTCACTGCTGTATTGCTGTCGTGAGGTGATCAGGTCATCTGCCTTGCTCAGCAGCTGGGCAGGGTGGGGCCTCTGGGAGGCATGGCTGCCATCATGAAGTCCATGAAACTGTCCCGGGAAGGCTCTCTCCCCAAGGCCACTCTGGCTTATCAGAGTGGCAGAAGTAAGGCCAACGTTGGCTGGGGCTGAGAACTGCCCCTGGATCTGCCCTGCCAGGGGCGTAGGTGGGTTGGACAAGGTAGCAGAACGGAGCAAGTTCTCATCCAGCTCCAGAGCGGAGAAATTATCGTGTACTATACGCCCATTCAACAGCTCCCCCAGATCCGTGTTAACCTCTCGACTCAAGGACTGCATTCCTGGAGCTCCAGCACCTGTAGAGAACACCCCTATCGCTCTATCTGACAGCTCCTGAACTGGCACACCATCTGTCTGTGTAAGTACTCCAATGGTACTCAGGCACTCAAGAGAAGTTACAGCCTGCAGGGCCCGTTCCAGTTCTTCAGCTTCTTCTGTGGTTGGAAGAAGATCTCCATTTTTACCTGCAGAAACAGGGACACCACCAGTTAGTGCACTGCTCTCAGATGAGCCTGGCCCTGGCACTCAAAGGATGAAGATGTACAGACAGTTCAATACAGAGTTGCACTGTATGATAACCTTCCAGCATGGCTTGCAGTACACAGAAAGTGTCATTCATCAGTGTTCACTAGACAAGCAAGGTAAGAAAACCATGAAATTACACCTTCCTCTTCAATTGAAATCTCCCTCTGCCTGTTCCCTTCCACATACTATAGTAGGAGATGCCTCTTAAACTTCCTAGTCTTAAAAGTAAAAATGCTTAAATAAGATCTTCAATGCTGCAATAACACATGGTCCTCTTTCTACTTACCACATTACAGCCTGGGCCTAAAATTTACAGAGACAGTATAATTCAGGTTAATTTCAATTCAAACACAGTCTGATGTCACGCTGTATCAGAAAATGACCAAAGAAATCACGTACCCAACTCCAGGCTGTTCTAATTTCTTTGTTATAAGTTATAGGTACTGAGCTTTAGAATGCAGAAATTCAAGCACATTTCTGATCAAAAGCTAGTTTCAAAAATGTATTTAAAGATTTTATTCTCACTCTCTTCTCTTTTTATCAAAGGCCAACATTGACTGTGATTCCAGCCCCACTCGATGGCAGAAAGATGCCATTACTGAGAACACTCTTGATTAAACTGTAACACTGACAGGCAGTAAAAATGTAAAATGAATTATTAAAATACTAAACCAATTATGGTTCTCAGAGCAGTAATTACATGAGCAAGCAGAGAACTATGCACACAGCCTTCTTAAAGTCTGCTTTACTTCAGAGCTCCCAAACAATAGAGCAAACGCACACTTCCTTCTCTAGAATTTATTACCTCTGTAGGAAAGCAAGCAACTCCTCAAAATGCAGTTTAGAAACATTCAATTCTTCAGTTCACTGACTGTGTTCAAGCTAGCATAAAATAAAATGGTACCTTCAAAGAAATCAAAATCTTGCAAGTCATCAGGCAGCCGTGGCAGGACATCAGAGAAGTCCTCCTGATTCAATTCCAAGTCATGTGGAATGTCTGTGATTTCATTGGCGATGTCATCAGGCAGCTCATCGGCACTGAGCTCTGGAGTGGAGGGGCTCCTGAACAGAAAGGAACATTAGTCCCTGGTGTTCAACTCTGTTTGCTCCAAAGGACAACCTATCAGTGCACATCCATCTACAATGGATGCTTCCCCACACAGTCTTTCCTCCATTATCTAGGGAAAAAATGCATTTAGGTAGTGTCTTTAGGAAGCTTACACTGAGGCTACTCATTAACTACATAAGAGGCAACATCAGGAGCAAAATATTTTACCCATCAAACCCAATCATTGCTCAAAGCCAAAATGACCCACCACTTAAAGGTTTTTTTCAACAGCCACATGGAAATGGAATTTTTAGGCCTGCTCCAGATGCTGCTTGGCAGCTTTGTACAGAGCTCACTGGCAACGCTCAGGCCAGCAGTGGGAAACTGGGCAGGAGCAGCACTGACCGTATGTGGGGTATCTCTACTGGCAGTGAGACAGTGGCAGGCATGGTGAGGTTCCCTTGGGGCACTGCAGGAGGAATGGGTTTCTGGGGCCGGCGTGGGCCTCGCCTTCTCTTCTTCTTGTGTTTTTTGGTAAGTGCAGGTGGCTTCGTTTTTTTCCTGGGTTTCCTCTGCTGCTGGTGCTGAACTTTACGGGAGCTGTCCCCTCTCAAGAAATTATCCTTTGGGAGCAAAACAATACCAATGGGAGCATATTAAGAACAAGTATTACTTTCCTAGCTTTTTTCACCCTGGTCATTCCACAGACATGTGGAATGTAATGCAAGAGGAACTGTTACCTTACACCCAGACACAGTTTCAAAAATTGAGCTGTTTCCTCAATTGACCCCAATGGCAAAAATAACATAGACCAAATTTTGAGATATTGTGAACTGGAGATTGTGCAGTGTCACTTTAAAAATTATCATAGCAAACCCTAACTAAAAAGTGCACAACCATAACCTTTAGCAGCACTCCTGTAAGTATTAAAGACAAAACGCTGTTGAGAGGTGGTGTTAATGTGGATAATGTGCAGCAGCTGAAGCCACAATCCTTAAGTGCCTGCTGACATAACAGAGGGACAGCACTGAGGAGACAAAATTAACACTGCTGGACTAGAATAAGGATCTGGGTAAACAATTATGGCCTCATTGCTTCTGAACAGCAATCACTGACACGTTAAAAAATAAATGAAGCCATCATCAGTCTTAAGTTGCCATCATACGGGGTATGGCAGAGGATTATATTTGTTACAGAGGTAAACCTTGAGCGACATACTGAAGATTGCCTAGAAAGGGGGAAACCCCATGCAGATCTGTGTAGCACAAACCCTCACATTTTAATCAAAAAACTCTATAATTCACAATTATTGGAGAGGCTGGGCAAAAACAGTAACAAAAAACTTTTAATAACCCAACTAAACAAAAGAAAAAAAGAAGTTTTACACCTAATTGAAGGGAGGACAAGAAGCCTTGAAGGAGGGGCAGTACAGAAGTGGGTTTGTGAATTATCCTAAATGTTTTGTTCTGGAAGATTGGGGGCATAAAAAGGAGAGCAGAGGACATCAACTTCATTTCTCTCAGCCTGAGGTAGGCCACTGCTTTTTCTATGGGATCCATGGATCCCTGAAGGAAGTTTGAGATAAATTCTAATAGTTACTAAAAGGTTAATAAAGTAGCAACCCCATTATTTCCATCCTTGGAATTGCTCTCCACATTACCTTTAGAAAGTACTTTGGGCCCCATGTGCTGAGACTGTTTAAGACATAGTGTTCTTAATATCACACTTATATTACATTCAGATCCAAGGACAAGGAGTGACCCCAAATAAAATGACCACAGGATCTCTCACAATGACCTTCTATTTCTCAATTTAAGACAGCAATCATATTTTCTCCAGTGAAGAATATTCCCATGTATACTTCATTATATCCTCAAAACTACATAAAAGATTGTCACAACATACTTTATACTAACTGGGAATGTTTGTCAAGTTTTACCCTTTTAAGAAAAATAATAGCAAACAATCTCTTAAGTTCATAAACTTGCTAGTGGTCAAGGAAGACTTCATAGGAAGACTGGGGTTAAAACTCCTGATCACGCCAATACACAAATAAATACAATGATGGCTTTGTACTTACCATTTTTTTGGCATGTTCTTCGCACAGAGGTGTTTGATGTGTAATGTCAAAAACTGGCACAGAGCACTGCTGACCATCTGCAAACTTGGCTGTGCAACTCGAGAAGAGCTGCTGAGAACGGTTCAATAAGATATCTGTGCATTTCTGCATCAGGAATAACACAAGACAGTGGTGGAGGAACGCCCTTTGATTTATCAATCTGATATAGATCAGAGCCTTCAACTCTATCTGTCCAAGGATACTATTTTTAATGAGTGCCTTAAATTTGCTATTCAAGTTCAAAGCTAGGTAAAGCTCAAACCCAACTTTTAAAGTGAAAAAACTGCATTCATGCAGAATCTCTAACGATTTTATTATATACTGATAGTTTTATAAAAGCAGCTATTTCACTAATGAGTTCTTAGCAAAAAGAAGCCTTTTCCTGGAGCCTTAATCAATAGATCAATAGTAGCAGTTGGAACAGTGTAGTCAACAGGACTATTTCCTTACAGACTAATGACAATCCATACTGAAACATTAAAGAAAGAGTATTTCTTAATTCAATCTTTTAAGGTACATTCTTGGCATTTATCTTTAGAGCACAGACAAAGAAGTCTCAACATCCTTCCTGCTCCTCTGAAAAAAAAGATGTGCAAGCAGACAGAAAGGTCAAGTAAATCCAAACGTAAGCTTGCTGAGATTTCCTTCAGAAAATCCTTAGCAGGAGTAAAAATGTTTCCAGACTTACAGCAAATCAAACAGATATTTCATTGTGTCTTTTTTCAAACAGCACTAGAAGCACTCCTTCCATCTTGAACAGTTCTCAGACCTCAACATCACTGTGTATGTTTATAAAATGTTAAAACAAAAAAAAAAAAAAAAAGGACAAAGAAAATGAAAAGCCTGCAGAACAATCCAGACAGCAGACTTGGATGGATGGGTCAGAACCAAGAATCTGTTCATTTTAGAGAAGAAAATGCAGAGAGAAAAAATGGGCATATATGCAAAATCACTAGTCTTGACTATCCTGCTCTATGCACAGCAATAAGAGAGACCACTTAAAATTAAAAACTATCCAAACAAAAAAAATCCCATCAGAACCATGAGGCAAATCCCAAATACAGGTGTATGCCATGGTGGTCTCTCATAGAGGTTTTGAACTGCTCTGCAAACTTTTGCTGCTTTTAAGCAGCCTGCAAAAATCAAACAATAAAAACAAGGCATCTGCAAAACAAAAAGATTGGAAAGGCGCTGCAGTCTGACAGTAGCTGGGTGCATCAGCACTAGTCACTTTTAATACCAAAATCAAAAGTTCCAACAATAGGAGTCACCCCAACAAAAGCACCAACAATTCTTCAGCTAAAAACAAAAAAACAAAAAAAAAACAAAACCAAACCAAAGTCTGCAGTAATTTTAAGTATTACAGGTCATGAGTCTGCCTTTTTATAGTCTTCAGAACCAAAACTCACACCTATTGTGCTCTCTTCTTTCTGAGATTTTCATTGACTTTCAACATTCTTTCCAGGTTTTGTTTGAAATTCCAAGCACAGGGAACCCCTCCTCATCTGGACTAAGAGGTTCTGTGACTCCTTCTATTCTGCTTCTTTAAACAAAGCAAAGTATGATTTCTATCTTTCTAGTCAGTGTAAGCCCTCTTTTTATACTATGTATAAAAACCTTTTTCCACCAAACTGGCACAGGAAGGTGGTCTATCAGAACCTACCAAGAGCTGTATGAAAGCCAGGAGGCTGAAAGTCACATGGTTTGTACCAAGTCATTCTGAAGGATGATCACTTTGTAAAGGTTTCTTGCCCACACTAAATAAAGCTCACAAAGTAAAATTATGTTCCTATTACAAATACCAGTAGCAGACTACTTATCCTCAGTGCCTACACACCTAAATCACACAGCCAAATGAAAAGCAAAGGAGTTGCTTTTGTTAGTATGATGACATACTAACAAATAGGTATTTCTTTGTGAAAACTTAATTATCATGCAAAAATCTAACAAACAAACAAAAAACCTCCTAAAACAGAACAGCCTCCATGCCCGAATGCCACTCCCAAACAGAGTTAAGAGGATACGCTGAAAACAGTGCCTGGTGAATGGAAGGGCCTTGTTAGTGCACTGCTCTCCCTTCGAAGTCCCACTGCAGGTTGTTGGTTCTGCATCTCTCTGCCTTGCCTGGCTTGTGCTGAAAAGAAAGCATAAAAGAGTTTACAGACAAACCCCCAGTCTTGTGGTTACTTAACACAATTATTATACTGAATGTAGCACAGTAGATGGAAAATTGTAACACACATGTGTGTGTCATGATCCAGATGGGTGCACACTACTACCAAGCTCTACACAGGGACACAGAATAGATGTCAATGACAGGTGAATGTGTGACTGTAGTAACAGGATTATTTCTTATTTCACAGGGCCTTAATTGTAATGATAGGTGCTATGTGCTACTACCATGTAAATATTACAACACCTTGCAACAGAAAGGGCAGCAATAGGTGAGTGTCAACACAGGTAACCCTCAAAATGAGGTCAGTCTTTAGAATTCAATGTACTGGGTATGCCTAGATGGGAGTCAAGTGCACTTTCAAGCCTGTTCATAAATCCAAACATGCCGAGCATCCCCAGAGCTTACATGCAAGCATGTGCTCAGACAAACTTAGACTGAGCTCTGGAGTGGCAGAGCCTGAGCGTGCTCAACATGGATAAAAGCTCTCCTTCATCAACGTGCTACAGCCCAATCCACCAGCAGGTGCCCGGGGCTCCCCCAGCACAGCCTCTGTGCTCGGAGCCTGAGCTGCAAGCAGGCGCCAGGCAGCGGTGAGGACGGGCACTGAAGCGTTACACAGCTCGCTCGGGTGAGCCTGCTCTCCAGGCACGCGTCACCTTCATGGAGATAAAGCTGCCGATTCCAGGGCTCACTTGCACCTCTGGACACGTTGTTTTCTAGGTTGACAAAAAGTTGTCTGTAGCCTGACTGTTTTCCTTCAGCCATTTCTGTCATCAACTGTACTTTGACTGAGCAAAGTTTTAGTTAGCAGTATTACTCCTGTGAAAAATTTTCTATCTGAAGACTCTGTGGTTACTTAAATTGACCAGGGCGGTGATGACAGGCATACCTGGCTTTGCTGGTCTACCCAAAACAACGTAAACTACCTTTTTTGTTTAATAAAAGGGAAAAATAATAGGGGAAAAAAACCAGCAAGAGCTTGTCAGTTTAGGTGAACTTTTGCTGTAGTGTTTAAGTTTGGAGAAATTTATACACAACTTTGTAAGCCAATAATGGAGACTTCTACATTACACCTCAGAGCAGTTCTTCAGAATCAGTCCACCTCCCCAACAATGAACACTTCAATTGTCATGAACCACATCCCACTGAACTGGGAACAAAAGCATCCCATTAAACACAATATGCTCACAATACCTAGCTCCAATCTGCATCTCATACTATACACTGCACCCCACAGTCACACATCCTGTAAGGCAAAACCCCAACAGCAAAAGGATGCTTCTGATACCCCAAATGTAACACCAGGGTTCAGACTTAGTCTGTTCCTGCATGAATATGAATCAACCAACTCTCCATATGCTGAGAGCTAGAGGGATGTTGACATTATCTAGAAAGAATTCCCACAGAAGATAACCTTCAAAGTTGTTAGAAGTTATGTATTTTGTTGCCAAGTTTTTTATTTAATGTTAGATTGAGTTAAATCTAACAAAAAGCATAAGCTTAAATTTGGTTTGCTGGGAAGATAATTAAGAGGAGGTACAGACTTTTCAAAAAAATCTATCTGAAAAACAAAATCTGAATTGGAACAGTGAACTACAGACCAGACTGCACACCTTCTACTGGCACAGTAAAGGACCAGATATTTGGGCACAGAAACTGCTGAACAAACCATCCACATTCTACAACATAAATCCGGAGAAGGCCTGTCTTCATGGAAAACTGTACACCATGTTTCTTTTACTCCACTGACAGGCACTTATGTGTCACGTTCTCCTGCCTCGTGCGTGACTCCCGTTTCAGAGCTCATCCCTTCAGCTGCAGGATGCTCAGCCCGTGTCCCCCTGGCCAGCCCCAGGGCAGCTCTAACCTGGTGCAAGCGCACGCTGCCCTCCGGAGCTCGTGCAGGAGCTGCCCCGCGCGCTCGGGCTCCCGGCTGGCCGCCTGCAGCAGCGCCTTGCGCAGCGTGTGCCGGCACTTCTTCTGCCGCGACTCTGCCCGCTCCAGGCGGCACAGGTGCTTGTATTTCTGCTGAAAGTAAGTGCAAAGTCTGGTCACCCTGGAACTCCTGTCATCTGCATTGTCATCGTCGGACCTGAAGAAGGGAAAATAAAAACAAATATGCTTTAAGATACTACTTTTTTTTCCCTGCTAAGCTACTTTGTCATTCTAATAGAATTGTTAAATTGGCATCTCTCTTCTAGCCACACAAACATCCAAATGCTGAATCAGGCAGTGTTACTTGAGAAATAGCAAGAGCAGGATCCCTTCTAAATTCTAAAGGTATTTGCCCTTCTTAGTATGTCATTATTAGAGATTACATCAATTTATCATCAAGTCTGACACATTTAAATGTCTAGAGCCTGCTGTTCAAAAAGAAATCTATACTGTTAACCTTTATTTACTGTAGATGTCACAGCAAATGAGACCAATCTTAAATCAAAGTGCAATTAATGGAGAAGACAAGGGTGGGGAATTGTGTAGTGGCAATTTATTGAGGAACAATCATGCTGGAGAAGATGGTCAAATTCTAACAAGTACCTAAGCTTCTGACTTCTTCCAATTCCTTTTACTCTTCCAGGTGGTATATTCCTTTTTAAACCAAAATACACACTACTAACAGCTAACAGCTGACACTGATTTCCCCTTGCTGCAGAGTTGCAGTTGAGTTACAGTACAATAATAGAGAAGAAATTCATATTTAACTGAAAGATACTGAGAGAAAGATCAAACCACGGCCAAGCAATGACCAGAAGAAGGACTAATCCAACTCTCTGTTGGCTTAAGAAAGCCCTTCTCCATTTGTCTTGGCTCTCTGAATGTCCAGGCACATATAAACAAGCCCATCAAACCATGTCAACACATTCAGTTAAATGAAGTAAAAGTCAGTTAAATTAAACAGAAGATCATCACTGGAACATGTTAAAACAAGGTCCATGAAGCTACCCAGAAGTTCTCCACAACAAGCATTAGTTTGCAGAATGAGGGGTTTTTTTCATGGAGCAACAAAATGCATATGCTAAATCTAAGCAGACTCTGTTTTTCCTCTAATTTTTACAGGAGTAAAAAACCTCATGAGTTTTTCCTCTAATTTTTTTCCTATAGAACAGAGAAACTTTTTGCCAACTTTCCTATCTGTAACACAAAAAAGGGCAGGGGAGAGAAGAGAAATCCAAACAAATGAAGCAAATCAAAAGCTGGCAGTGTTCAGAGCCCGTGGGACTGCATGAGCTGACACCCAAACCTGCACACAGCAAAGGAGGCCACCACTGAGACACAGGAGATGTGAAATACCAGCCATGCTATTTACTAAATAAAGTAAGATCCAGAAATGCAGACAGCAGGTCTGTCCCTGAAAGGCAGTATGGTGAAGACCTACTTTCTTTTCTGCAAAGTCTGACTCTTTTTACACACAGGCCAAATGGAAGAGACTGCAGCCATCTCCACTAAGGCTTTCCACAAAAACTCTGCAGCAGCAAACACTGCCTTTGACACAAATGCATGTTTTTGTGAAGTTTCATGTAAAGTCAACCATACTATGTATTTTGTCTATTAAAATAATTTACAGCTTGTTTTCTAGAAGCATAAATTACAAGTAATTAACCTCTGCAACTACATGCTTAGTGGCAAATACAATCTATGTTTAAAATATTTAACATATGCAATGTCTAGAATATTTTTACATTGAAAATTAAAAGAAAATACACTTTTAAGATCTCTTAGGAAAGAATGCTTCCTGGGGAAAACTACCTAGAAAAAACTAAAAAATTTAGAAAAAATTGACTGTGGGCTATTTAATCTAGATTTTCCTTTTCCAATGTATTACTAAAAGAGGAAAACATAGATAGCATATATATTTATTGGTAGGTTTAATATCTTAGATATTTCATTACTGCTCTGGGCCAAGACTTTTAAACAAAGTTACTGATTTAATTTTAAATATGGTTAAAAATTAACTTTAAAAATACCAGAAGTATTCCTTAGGGGAAAGAAGTTTCTTTCATGTGGAAAGAGTGTTTTTTAATGCACATTTCTCTATATTTGAGACTTTTTACTTCTCTCACATTGAAAGAGCCAGAAAAAATGACATCGTATGCTAAAATATTTTTGACCTTCAGTTTATGAGATCTTTTTAAAAAACAGATGAATACATATATTAAAGGTATAGAAAGAAATCACGCCTGTAGTGGGCAAGGCCTTATTTTGAGCCAAAATTTCTAAAAGCCAATTTCTAAAAGCCTGTTCAGAACTTTGTTCCCAGGCCAGTAAGATTAGCCAAAACATTTATATGTTCAAAGAAACCTAAAAATATCAAAATAAAACCTTTTTTCTTCAGTAGGCATGAAAATGAAAGATACTTTTATTGTTGTTCTTTCATTAAAAAGTTTGCCAAATTCTATTTAGTTTATTCTCCTAAGCTGCATATAAAACTTCTGAAGTTCAACTTAACGTGTGGCATTTCATTTTTACAAAGAATTCTGAAAGTGCACAAAAGCCATTTGATAATCCAAAATGCTTTCTCCCAACCCTTCCCTTTCAGACTGTCATGTGGAAACATCAGGGGGATTATTGCTGAGTGTTCCTGAAGAAAACAAACACAGCACAAAGCAGCAGAAAGAAGAGCAAAAGGGTGAGCAGCCAGGCACCACCGGGGAATGAGGAGAACATGCTCTCTACTCTGAGACAGCCCAGCAACTACACTTCAAATCCCTCCTTACAGAGCGTTTTGAAGAATCTTCCCTTCTTTCTTTTAGTTATTCTACTTATTGGGAGTTATTAAATCCAACTTTTGACAACACAGTGTTGATATTTAATTCTTTGAGGGAGGTGGTATGAGGAGGGACTCACACTCCTTTTTCAAACTTGCTACTTGAAACGTTTGCTTTATCAATATTTCAGAGTATGAAGCGAAAAAACACTTTGTTATAAAGTTATTTGTTTTCCAGCACTTTCTAAGATACCAGACTCAGTAATCAAATAATCTAGGGGGAAGCTTCAGTAATCTGCAGCAGGGAACAGCCCCTGCTTGCTCTCCAAATTGCTGCTCCCACAAGGGATTCCTCCCACCCCAGCAACCTTCTCTGCCAGCAGCCAGCCTGCACCGTGCCCACTGCCAGCTCCCGTGCTATTGGAACTCAAACATTTGTGCCTGCCTCGAAGCACTGTGTCCTGAACTCCTGGGACCACAGGAACACAATTTTTCAAAATTAAAGCACAGAATAATAAAAGCAAACATTTGGCCTGCGTTTCCACAGATGATTGCAACAGTATGAATTTTACAGATTAAAAGGCCAGAAGGCAAGTGAACCAAAAAATGTACTATTGTTGTCATGGTTTAACCTCATCCAGGAACTCAGCACCGCAGTGCTGCATGCTCCCTCTCCCTGCATGCTCACTCTCCCTGCTCCCATCAGTGGGATGGGGAGGGGAATCAGAAAAAAACCAAACCTTGTGGGTTGAGCTAAGAGTAGCTTACTAATGAAAACAAAGTAAAATATACTACTACTATTTATTGTAATGAAAAAAGAATAAAAAAGAAGGAGAAACCCCAAGAAAAACAAGTGATGCCCTATAGAGCAGCTCACCAACCCACTGACTGATACTCGCGCCTTCCTCAAGCAGCGATCGGCTCCCCCCAGTTTATGTCCTGGCCATGATGTTCCAGGCTGTGGAGTATCCCTTTGGCCAGCTGGGGTCAGCTGTCCCAGCTGTGCTCCCTCATGGCTTCTGCTGCACCCCCTCTCTGGCAGAGCACAGGGAACTGAAGTGTCCTTGACTTAGGGCTGGCTCTACTTAGCCCCAGCCAAACCATCAGAGCGTTACCAACGCTGTTCTCTTACCCAACCCAAAACACAGCACTGTGCCAGCTGGTAAGGAGAAAATGAACACTATCCCAGCCAAAACCAGGACACTGTTAAGACATTAATTTAAAACAAATCTGGTGGATTTTTGGGAGTTTAAGAGCAGCTAGAGTATCATACAAGAAGTTCAACAGAGGTTTCTCCCACAATCACACAAGCAGAAATGCTGAGAAGCAGCTGCAGAGTGAAGCAGAAATTAACTGTTCACTTTCTTTCAATAGTCTACTCTGAAAAGCATTCCTCTCACTGTCTTCCATCCAGTCAAAAGGAAAAAGACAGAATGCAGTCAGCTGGTGGGGACCATAAGCTCAGACACAAACAAACAGAAAAAAATAGCTTTAATTTTACTATGAAAACCAGCAAGGAAATCCTCTAAGTTTAGGTTTTTAGTTTAGATTTCAAAACCAAAAAGTTTTGGGTGATAATCTCCATTAGTTTTCTGGTAAAGTAAGTCCCCAGAATTCAGAGCTGTAACAAGTCACTGGCTGACTTTAGGAGGCACCAGTCTGTACCACCAGCTCAGCAAAACAGAGTCATTTTGACAAAACAAATCTCCCCAGAAACAGCCTGAACTAATTCCTCTTCAGCAGCCTGCTGAAGTGTCAAAGTGAAATATTTCAGGTAATAAAAACCACTACAGAAGTTTGCAGAATAGGAACTCAAGTTTTAGAAGGTTGACATCAAGTGACTGCTTCTCCATGGTCAAAATTAGTAAGGTTTTGAAGAGCTAACACTGAGCAGGCTGATGGAAGTACAAAAGCACCCAGATGCATTCAAAAATTTATCCATCATGGATAGTTAAGACAGCATTTAACTGAGGTGCACAGAATGCTAGAATGGAAAAGAAAATGTCAAGACAAGGTATTATTTTCTCTCAGTAGGTGAAAAGAGTAGGAAGAATCCAAAGGAAGTTAAGACAAATAGAAGACAAAACACACAGAGATGACCTTTATAAGTTCACAAAAAAATAGGGATCTATGGAAGAATCAAATCAAATGTCAAAGAGAGAAGAGTGTAAGGGAAGTTATTTAATAGATATATCTGCTGTGAAAAATTATGTATGATTTAGAAGTCTGAAAGTCTCTCCACGATTTCCCAGAACATTTTATTTAAAAGTTGCCTTTTAAGTTAGAAGTAATGTTTGTGAAAGGTCACTCTAAAACTGCTGATGCCCTAAAAAATGGCGGTCGTTGATAATAAAAAAAGACTCTTTTATTTTAAAAAAGTGAAGTCTACACTCTGCTTAATAGCTTTGATTCACTGACGGCTCTTAATATTTAGCATCCTGGTGTGTGTCCTGATGAGAGAGATACTGCTTTGTGGTTCACCTTGAGGATAATCTTCAGAGATGGCAGGAAATTCTAGTAAGTTTCAGAATTTTCAGAATGTAACAACAAAATAAGGTTTCATTAACATCATTATTCTAAGCATGATAGCTAAAAACTAAAAAAAATAAGGGAAAGTTGTAGAACCAAAAAGTCCAGTTGCACATTGAATGAGAGTCATGTTACAGAAACTATAATCAAATTCTAGTGAGACCCCAATTTCTTTGTTAATGGCATACAACAGTATTACAATATTACACCTGGGATGCTTTGTTTTAACTGTCTACCTTCAAATTTACATTAGTAGACCTATATTATCATATCCTGCTGTAAGTTTAGATTTATGACTCAGCAGTATATAGAGAACATCATAAGCCTTTCTGCACCAGCAGTTAATTCCTGCTCTGTTTATCCTTTTGATCCCATGCTCACAAGTCCCATGCTTCCTTCCAATGCTCACAAGTACTGACAGAGGTTTATTCAAAACTTAATTATGAAAAGAAATACCATGGCCTTTTAAAATCCCCATTAAAACAATAGCCTGCATAATTATTACAAGAATTAATGAGTAAAATGTAGCAAGTTTACTGACAAAGTTATTAACAACCAGTAGGAAAGACAAGAAACCAATAGCAACCCCATTTGATTCTAATTCAGCACCTCCAATCATCAAAGCACACAAGTTCATGAATAAATCCTACTAAACTCAATTAAATTCAGGCAAACAAGCTTAAATCCTTTCCTGATGCATCCTTCTGATAGCAGACTGCACAAAGGTCTCTAAGTTAGCTGGAAACTGGGACAGAAGGCGACAAGCTGTTCCATAGCTCTTACAAACAAATGAGTTCAAACAATCCTTTGTTTCAGCAAAACACTTGAACAAGTGCTTAGGTTCCACTGACTCCACTTGAAGTGAAGCCCACATTTACATGATTTATTCCATCAAGGCCAGCATGAATACTAAAGAATCATACTCACTCAGGTCTCTCATAGCCGAGGCTTTCTCGGATAGACCACGCAACCTGGTAAGGGGAGGTTTGCTCTGAATCCTCCAACTCTTCTCCACTGTCTTCAGACCAATCCAGCCCTAAGGGAATTGAAAACATGGAAACTGGATGAAAAAGGCATCCACCTCATATAAGCCCCTGAGCAACCTTTGGCACAAAAGATGAATGTATAGTATAGTTGCAAGCATAATTAAGTTTGATTAAATTATGCAGTATTCTCAATTATGCAGGAAAAGCTACAGTAACAGCTCCATTACAGTGTGCAAATAGCATGCACTGATTTTTATCATAACTGAGTTTTCCCTTTAAAATCCTTATTGGTTTCTTTACCCATAAACAGTGCAAGAAAAATCACCAACTATCTTACCCACAGAGAAATACTAGTTTTCATAACCAATTACAAGGTAAGAGAGAAGTCCCTGTCATGAAGAACTGACTACTTGGTAAATTTTAATACTATATGATCTAAATAGGCCAATTTCATTTCTGTTTATATTCTGACCCCTTTTCTGTGCCAAAACATGGAAGAATATGAAAACTGTAAGACACAGCAGCAGGGACAGAGACAGACACACAGCTACCCAGGGTGTTCCTCTGCTCAGTGTCTGTAATTGCCTGCCAAATGCACATATTAGTGGGAAGAAAGAGCTAAAGGGAGAGATACAAACACTCCAGCACTTTCACCAAGCAGCATGTTTTCACGTAATGATGATGCAGTGTGATCAACTTACAGCGTGCTCCAGCAGCCTCAGTTTGGCCAGAAAGCAGCCAGTAAGTTCTCAGGTGGAACATTTTATCTGGAGCTTCATCTTTTGGGGTTTTTCCTATTATCTCTCCCATATCCAGTGAAATTCTTGCCACTTTCTTGCAGCAGGTGGGATAAAATCTCATTCCTGCATTTACAGGCTAGCATTCTTTGCTTTTTCATTTTCTTGTGTGCTCCTTAAAAATTGACAGAGTTAAGGAGCATTTCATTTTTGCTGAAACTAAACTAAACAACTATATCTGAGATGATTCTGAAGTCACATGCCTTGAATCTGGGATATGCATCATCAGTACTTGGTCAAGCCCTTCAGAGTTAGAGACACACACACATAAGCTTGGAATACAATCACCAGGTAACTCTTCAGCATATAGAACCAGCACTTTAACATAAACCACAGATATCAGAAACCCAAATTTTCAAGAACTTCAGCATTCTAAAAAAATTATTTTTTATTTTTATTTTTTAAGACATATAATTGAACTAAATTAAGATACCTTAAGACATTTTATAAAATACCAGAATTATAGTTTCAACTTAAATGTTTCTTTTTCCTGTTGTCTCTTCCATAAAGGAATGAAAAAACAATTTAATCATTTCATAAAGATGTCCACAATTGACAACCACATAACAAATTGTTTAAACCCTAAGTTTAAAAACAAAATCAGAAACTGAGTTGTTTAGCTTCTCCTGGGCACTGCAAAAAGGAAGGAATAAAATCGAATCCAGATTCAACTGTACTGACACTGAAGACTGCAGTTACATTAATATCCAATTACATGGCTCTGATGTTGGTACACATAAAACTGGCTTAATCTTTTGAAAGATTCTCTAGTGCTGCTTGAATATAGAAAAGAAATCCTGAAATTCTCTGATCTGGCAAATCTAGTCTTTAATATTAAGGATTATAATGAATAAATAACAAATAAGTTTTCCACTTTTACATAATAAATATATAAATTCTTTTACTTTGCCAAATATAAACTGTTCTAAATGCATCCACATAGTTATGCACCTGCCTAGCTGCACATGTATAGGCCTAGCTGCACATGTATAGGTCTAACTGTTTTTTAGTCTTACTATGCCTCTTTTTAAGGAGCACCTATTCTCTTCATCAGTTGAGAATGTTGAACATTAAGCACAGAAAGGGATCTTTCTACAGAATTTCAAAACACAGGTCACTTTCTAAGCTACTGAGGACTGTGACATTCAGAAATGCCTCTAGAGCTGCCATTCCTCTAAAGACCTGCACTATATACAGGACCATCAAAGCTGTTTTCTGAAGAACAATTTCCTTTGGAGACATGATACTGGATGCTAATTATCTCCTGAACAAATAGTCAAACGATCCCATGAGTGCCAAAGGGCAGATCTTCACAGCAAATTAAGAAAAAGTTAATTGAAATTGCAAAAATTACAGATGTTTGCAATTAAATAAAACATTATATAGGAAATGTCCAGGTTTATCTGAAGTCTTTTTTTGTTTTAAACATCATAAATGGTGTTCCTACTTATATCACACAGAGTCACATTTCCTTTTCCCTGCCAGTATTTTACTTATTAGAAATGTACAATCTAAAACTAAGCAGAAAAGTAACTTGGGAGAGTGAGGAAGATAAAAAGGACAGATAGGTGTGCCTAGGTCTATACTCACAACGAGACAAATCAGCCATAAGGTCAGTTGCCTTTTCAAAGCTCACAGAGCACTATTATCATGAACCAATTTGGCTATATTTGCCCATATTTTCATAAGCAGCTATTGATCATTATATGTAAGGGGCAGAATATTTCTGCATGGTATGGAGACAGGACTTCACCCTTCCAACTATCTTCTGTAACAATGCTGCTCTCCTGAAGTGGTCTTTTCCTTTTGTTCATCCATAGACATAAATAGGGCCCAGTCAAGAAAAATTCTCATGTGTTCCAATTTTCCAATTAAGTCAACTGGAATTTCAAATATGCAGAGATTGATGGCCAAATTGCCAAACTTTCACTTATATTCATTATGTCACGTGCACTTATCACACACCTAATGTTTCAATCTACCATTGTCCACTCATGTAGGTACTGCTAGTGTCACATTTACTATTCAAGTTGCAAACCTTCTATTGTGAGGTCTCTATAACCCAAACAATGTTTTCAACACCTCAGTTTGGTTTCTCAAACGGTTAAGAGAACGTTAAGAAGAATAAACAACCAAAATGCCATAAACCATTTGGGATGGGTCCAGGCATTCCCTTCATAGACAACAGAGCTAAACAAAATGCCAAGAGATTACCTAGCTCAGGGTTATTTTGTAAGGACCGCACAGGAATTCAGGACAGGGCTAGGAAGACATTCCCATTCAGTCTTTTGCTTCCAGGTTAAAACACATGGCTGCAGTGCATCTGTGACCTACTCACCTAAGTGAGGAAACAGATCAGTGTCCAGCTGCTGTTTTCGAGTGCACAGTTTCACCAGTCTCTGGAGCCGGCTCATGCAGGACGAGTGCGGAGGGAAGGCTGTGGCTTTCATGAGGACCCGGTCAGTCCGTGGCGGGTCCGTGCCAGGAGCCCTGGCGGGTGGCAGGAGAGGCAGAGGTCTCTTGTTGGACAACTGCCGCGCTTGTGCTATAGTGTGTGTGGTGGGTGCCACTCCCTGCATTGGTAGGCTGGTGTTCAGAGGTTGAGGTGACTTGCAGACTATGCCCTGCGGTAGCCCTGTCGGCTTTAACGAAGCTGATGAAGGTGGCAGATGGGAGTGCTGCTGCTGCTGCAGAGGCTGCTGCTGCAAAGGTGCAGGAATGGGGCTAAAGTGCTCTTGGCGAACTTTTAAAATCTCTGTCTCTCTCTGGCGCTGCCGGTTGTGAGCCAACTTGCTCTGCAACTTTTTCTTCACTGTTGCCCCTTTCTTTAGGTCATCATCCTCCTCATTGAAAGCAAAGGGGTCTTCTAATTCTGCCTCCAGGTAGTGGAGAGGAAGCCTTGCCCCTGGAGGGGAGAGGGACATCCCATCCAGTCCATTGGGCATCTTCAAGGCCAGGGTGGGCACTGTCAGACCGAAGGCCATAGCATCCATCTGATGCCTGACCTTTACCTCCTCTATGGGATCATTCTTTTTCTTCCTCTCCTTTTTCGGTATAAAGCCAAGTACCTGCAGGTGGCTGTTGCAGTACCTTTGAAAAGTAAGAGCAGTCAGTTATTAACTTAACTTCCCTAAGTAAAATCTGAAGGCAAGATCACTTTCCAATCACTTAGGAAAAACTCACAGACACATTTCAAGCAAATATAAACAGAAGAGGTTTTATAAGAATTGTACACAACTTCTAATACAACAGATAACTGTGGTGCTCCCAAACCAGCAGGAAAACAACTTACACAAGCAACTATTCCTAATCTTAAGATATAATATTCTTCATTCGTTATCCATAGGAAAATCACATACAGTCATTCAAAATCCTAACTCTCTAATAGGGTAAACAGTCAAAATCCAAAGTGAACAAAACAAATGGACAGTCTGATACAAAAATTAGCAAGAATGCAAGCCATTAACTGATCAGTTCAAAAGCTCCTAAGAAAAAGTACATTGAAAAGTACTTCCTTTCATTTGCTCATTCTTTCAGTGGAAGTAGTTAACATTTTCATCAATGCACACATTATTGTTATTATTATTATTATGAATTCCACTGTAGTAGGGAGCAGTTTCTTATAAGGGCAGTCTCAGTACATATCTAGCTGCTATGAAAGACCACTATTTCCACTTACTGAACAAGTAGCATAAATACTTAAATTCTGTTTTAGTAGTTTAACGTGATGAATTTGAAAGCCAGATGATTAGCTGAATATTCTTCAATAAAAATCTATCTTAAAACAAACTCTTTGCTGCTAGAAAACATTCACACAATGCCAGAAATATGTATATATACAATCCAAAAGCACAGATTTTAAGTTCTTCTAATATGAAAAACTTTCAAAGTCATGCCATTAAAAAAAAAGAAAGCAAGAAGGTCTTTGATATCTATCACGAAAGTAAAAATAATTACAATTTATGCCACAGATGAAATACTAAAAAGTAAGCAATTAACTTTTGTTTGATTGGAATCAGTATGTGACAGAAATTTAGGAACCATGACATGATCCTTTCCCTGTACACCACAAGCAGACACTCCTGCCTCTGTAGAACCCATCAACAATGAAAATTTGCCTTTGCAGAATCCCATCTATAATTTACAGCTTATAGATGACCAAAGATACAAGGAAAGAGTGATGTCTGCATCAAGGTAATTATAGACAAGATATTGAATAGAACACCATGAAGCTATTTTTTAAAATCAGATCAGTATGAATCTGAGAACATTAAGGTTTTTTTTGGAAAAATAGGTTAAAATGATATTATTCTGGTCTTCATGGAGCAAAACATGGCAGAAAAGCCCAAAACAACCCCTCAAAAAGGTTTAGCACTTCAGTTTAATCACTTTCAACTTGTCGACCCATTTCTAAAGAAACAATGCGTGAACAGCTCTAAAGGGTCCTTAAAAGGGAAAAAAGAGAAAGCAAATTCATATATGCTGTTTAATGGTCTCCATATATGTACAGCTTCTTTCAAGACCCACACTCCTAAGGTTTCACAAATCAGAAAACACTGAAAAGCACTGCTACTTATTATTGCCTAAATAATTTCATCATTACATTATGTTGTAAGTAAAAAATAAACCTAGATGAGGCAAGCTAAAAGCCAACAACTTGTGCAGTCCTTATTAGAACACACTGGAATACTGTAAATTCATACTGAGAGATGCACTTCTAAAAATATAATTATATAATAGAGGGCTCAATAAAGCTTCCCTTAAAGTCAACAAGCACTGTTTCCATATTTAAAATTAAGCCCTTTTTAAATATGTTGTTTGAACAGTTACCACGGCACTTTTAGTATGGCAGAAGAAAAAAAACAATAAACAGACTAAACAAACACAAGGGAATTTTTTTCCCTCTTATGCCAATAAAACGAGTGTTCTGCTCAACACAAATGCTTCCCTTATATTGTCCAGAACTTAAATTCCTGTCATCTTGTGTTTGTGCTGATGGGAGGAGGTAGAACTGCATAGTCTGTTTTCATCGCAAAAACAGTAAGAAAATCAATAGAAAAGGTGAATAAGTCTGTGGAAAGGTAATAAGTTTGCTAAAATTCTCTGAGTTTTAGGCTAGTAAGGGTTTGTCTTGTTCATTTAACTCTAACAGAATCATTTTTATATGGCAGAGAATAAAGCTTTGGCTCTTACAGCTGACCATACTGCCTCACTGAGAGCCAACTGGCTCTGCTGGACACAAACCCACAGATGCCAGGCTACAACATTCAGATTCCAGTACACACTGACTTGGCTCTGTGCTTTAGACTCTGCCAACTCCCTGTCCTCCAGTGTAACCAAGGCTGTTCCACCTTGGACTAACAGGAGCAAGAAGAAAGCAGGAAGAGCAGTTCAGTCTTGTCTGGGTAAAGCAGACTGCACACAAGCAGTTTTGGCTAGGCACAGCTCTCACCAGCACCACTTCAGCCTTCACCATGTCATGCTCTTGCTAGCCCTGCACTCAGCCAGGAGGGCACGGACCCACATTTCCTCATCCTGCACATTCCAGGATGGCTTTTCAGTCAGCCCTGAGCTAAAGTGGCTCTGACTTCACAAGTCAGAGTGCTGCAGAGTCTGCATTAGCAGTTCAAGCCCATGGAAGTCAGGTTACTGGGGAGACAGGAACTGAACCTGCAAGTAGCACAGTGCTTTTCACATAGCTCTGAGCACAAAGCCCATTAGGGTCAAGCTGGCCCTGCAAGAGCCAATTGCAACAAGCCTGCCTTAGAGGCTCAGTTTGTCACTGAGTGTGAGTTGTCTGTGAGTTATGCTCAGCGGACAGTATCACAATAAGTAACTAATTCAGGGGGTTTTCCCCTTCCTCAATCAGCACCAAAGGCACTTATTCTGTGCAGGTAATGTCAAATTAAGTCCACAAATATGGTGGGTTGATATCTATTAAAATTATCATAACATGAAGCACACAAAACGTGATGGGCTCTGAAGAATTCAGCTGGACTGTTTCCTGCATCCACTGGGAAGGCAAGAATTTAGACAGTCAGGTTTTCTACCTACAAATGCATTCTGCTTCTTAGTACACCCCAGTATGGTATCAATTGTCATCTCTTACTTAAAAAAAGACACATACAAACTGGGGAGCAGCTTGTATATTAACAAAGAATTTAACGATTCTCTTAAGTGAGAAGAATTAGAGACAAAATAGTGTTTAACTCAACTATACTGTAGTAAACCTATATTTAGAAATCAAGTTGCATTTCATTATCTTTGTGTGTATCTGGTTAAGAAATAAGTAGGAGATGTCTTCAGAGAAAAGAGAGATATAAAACCCATGTGTGTATCATCCCACATATATATATTCTCTAAAAAATATAGTGAATAGAAAAATCAGACTTCATATAAGGCAATGAAGTCACATATATTAATAGATTTAATTTGTAGAATGTTAATGGTTAATAAGAAATGTAATAATATGGCATCATATTAACCATCTTTGTGGCCAGTAGCATCTCATTTGTCTGGGGTCAAGTGATAATTCTTCTTAATTATCTGTGGACAGACTATGAAGCTTTTGGCATATAATGCATGCATCATCTTGAAATACTTTTTTTTAACAATTTCTAAAAGTATAAAAGAAGATAGCTGTCAGAGCATCATACAGCCTGCTTCTGATCCTGTACAGTTCCATGTCTAAAACTGTGACAAAATGACCATCTGACAGTAATTCTGTACACAGAAATGAAAAGCTATGAGTGAAGAACTCAGACACTACAAACATCTTTATATTGAAGAGAGTGTGAAAAAAGTCTTCTAAGAAACAGATACAGGTTTGCCTGCCAAAAAGAAGTTTAGAACAGCCTCAGTCTTATCACTAGCATTCATTAAATGTTATTGTTAAAATTAAACTCTGCCCCAAGAAACAGTCTTCTAAAATATTCTTTCAACTATCACATCCTCTCATTTGAAATTAAAAGTTTATTTTCTCTTTCAGACACCTGCTGTCCTCTTCAAGTACTGTAATGTGACACTCGACATGCAACTGAATTATTCTAATATAACATACACCAGATGTCATGACCACACTTCACTTTAACTTGAGAAAAATCAAAAAGAACAAAGTGTGAACTCAATTCAAGGTGTAAAGAAAAATCACAAATTCCATGGGAACATATGAGACATAAAAAAGTGTCATTAAGTACTATTACTTCTATTGTTTTTTAGTATGACCCCTGGTAAACAGGAACTGTTTCAGTCAGCACTTGCATCTGAAATTACAGCATACCATTTGTGCTCACAATTTCTATGATCATTTCTGTGAGCTTATTTCCAAAGAGCCTCAATTGTACAGTAGCAAAGAAACACTCACTGACTGTCAAATTACAGCTTCAAGTTATTCATCTTGTGCCATTTGAGCATTTGCCCTACAGCTTTTGACAAACATTCATGTTTTTTTCTCACTTCATCAGTCTCCTCAGCTGAAATGGCAGGTGAAGTGCAAGTTAATTTAGAGCACAGTCCAACTGTTGTTTCAGACAAGAGAGGGAGCTGTGAGCTGAGAAGGAAGTTATATGTAGGGTACAGTGGGAACACCACTAATAATGCAAAAGGTTAGTGAATGGCAGCTAATAATGTGAAAGGTCAGTGAATAGTGGCTTGAATTTTTTGGCACATTTTATTCATATTTTAGGTTTTAAAAAGCATTTCTACAAGAACAAGCCTCAGATAGTTAACATACACGTTAATTAAACACTGCATTGCTGGCAAAACCTGCAATGACAGCTCTGAAAAATAAAGTCATATATTGATGGCAGACCAGATTAGACAAATTCTGCTACTTCAGCCCGAGCAGCACCAATGAGACTGGTGTTCAGGAAGTCTTAAGGAGCAAGGAAGAATGTCCTTGTGGTTACAGTATGGGCTGCAATTCAGGAAATCTGCTTTTAATTCCCAACTCTCAACAAGTTCAAGGACTATATTTTGCTAAGAATTTAATACCCAGGCACTCTGGGCATCTTCATTTGGGGAGGGAGGGGGAGAGAAATAAGGGAAGCAAAGAAGAAAAGGAATACGTGGCGCTTTCCCAGCTGGCTCATCTGTTATCAACTAATATTTATCTTATTCCAGTAAAACAATACTAGAGATCAGTACCAAATCACCAATACTGAATTGTAATTCTGGATTTGTCCCTACGTGTCACTGCCCCTTGTGTCCAGAATATAAGCATTTTCAACTACTTGTCCTGAAAAAGCAGATGGAACTGTGCTTTTGGTACTGCTGGCTAAACAAGCAGGCCTTTTGGAGAACATGAACTGTGAGTGACAAAGCAAATGAGTTAGAACAGCTGATATTGTGCAGCAGGTTTGATCCACAGTTTATAGTGAATTTGTGAAAAGCAGTGAACTCCCCCATAAACTTCCTTTGGATTAAGTCACTGCCCTCTCACTGAGTACTTGACTCCCACAGAAAATAAAATAAAGTTTACTGGTCTTAAAACAAAATTCTCAAAGGAACATCCTGGAATACAATTCACTCTGACCAGTCCCTCCCTCATCCTGAAACCAGGCAGCAACTTAAATAAAACGTCCCAGCCGCTTCCCACTTTGCAGAGAGGAAAGCACAACTCACCTACGGTCCTCAGACTTGGGGATGGGGTTGGTGCAGCGTTGGCTGTTGTACTTGGCCACATATTCACATTGCTTGAAGGGGGCAGTCTTGTCCTCCAGAACGTGTCTGATGCAGAAGGCGTAGCCGTTAAGTCGCCTCTGCTTGCACAGTTTGGGGCTATACGAGCACAAGGGCTTATTGTCAACCTCAGAGAAGTGTATGTGTTTGCCTTCATACATCACGTGACTCTATTCCTTGTGAACATCAGCTGAAAGAACCAAAATATTGAGACAAATCACATAAGGGAAGAAAAACTGCATTCAGTTCTAGGTTGTGTGTTCCATTCAGGCCAGAAAGAAGGATCTAAAACAATACCTGATTTTAAATCTTCTGTACCATGTCAGTGTTAAGAGAGAGCCCCAAGGACACCACTATCTTGGAATGATGATGAACCAAGATGAAGCAGATTGTCTAAGGAAAACATCAAAAGGGTCACTGTCAGTCAAAATAAAACAGATATTACTACAGTAAGTAAACAGGCACACGTAGTCACCAAGCCCGTGGTTCAGCTACCATCCAATAAAACAACAGCACAACAGTTTTCAATCAGTAGTCACAGATCTTGGAAAACATTAAAGAAATTACTGGGGGAAAGAAAATTCTACTGCCACCACACTTAAATAATTTTAACAGAACTTCACTCATCTACCAGAAAGTGATTAGAAACTACAAGTTGAAAAAGGTAAAGTGTCAGATTAGATCACCCGCTTTCATAAATCAAGCTGAAAGATGATTAACCCATTTGATTGCAGAGGGTTTACTTCAAGGTATCTTTGTTTACAAAACCACCACAGACTGTCTTTGCTCTGCAAAATTACTTTGTCAATCAGTGCAACAACACTTTTTGTAAGACAAGCTTTCTTTACCACACCTGATGACCAGTCTTTCAGATTTTGTAGCTGCTTACAATTTCTGCAAGCAACCATGTGCAGTCCTACCTGAGGTCATCATTTTTCTCCAAAGTTTATCCTACCTCAGTGTTCCTATTTTAGGGAAATGCAGGCATTAATACCAGTCAGTACTCCCATGAATGCCAGAAGGGCTGAAATGCCAAATCAGCAAGAGGCTGGGGTCCTACGGTGGTTCCTACAGCTCCCAAAGCAGATTCCTACAGTGCAAATCCATGCAATTGTAACATACTTTTTCAGATCCCAAGATTATGGAGGTCTTTGGCAATAATCTTTTCAAAAAACCAAACAAAACTCCCAAACCATCCCAAAGTAGTGTCAAAAAAATTAACAGTACATATATTCTGCAGCTACTGCGATACATTAAGCTTAACCTGCAAAAGGTAGCTTTTATTCAGGAAGGTCATCCTGAAGCACTGGAATGAACTCTTTTGGGCACTCAGTGCAGTTTCATATGTGTTGTACACCAAGGAAAGGAATATTCATAGAGATGATATTCAGGAAATATGGAACAAATTAGAGGCACAAACGTACAGATTACCACCTCAATGAAATTACTTGTTCCTGAGGCCCAACATGGCAAGAACAGAATTGCAAGGAGGAAACCAACAAAGACTTTGAGGGAAAGATGCGCTTTCCTCTTGTAAAGGTACAAGCCTCCACTTTCTGCTGTAAAAAAAGTACCATGAGAAAATGACAAAGCACTACGGCACTGGGGGATCTAGAAAACCAATTTTAAGTCACTAGGGCAAAACAAAACATCCTATCCCACAGAGTAAACAACATAAATCTGACCTTCATTAGCATATATCTAGCTGTAGATGCAGAAAGACAGAAGAGTATTAAAAGACTTAAAAACACACTTAAAATTCTTGGAACAGCTGTACATGCACACACACCGCATTACCGAGCATACGAATGGAGACAGGTGCTATAGATTGTAACTACTGCAAGCAACCTGAACACTCATTTGACAACAATGGTAACTTTGTATTTCCTCTTGATACACATTTTCCCTTTCCAAGCACACTGGGAAGCGGCCAGCCCCAGAGGCAGGAGCATCATGCTTTGCTTACACCAGAGAGCCACAACATACACACAGTCACCTGGACCAATTTCAATCACTTTTCCCAACTTTTCTACAACATGTCAGTCTTAAGAACAAGAAAGTTCACTGTTGACTGTTTGCTTCAAAAAGACAGAACGGGAAAAGGGAACAATCTCTTTAGCATGTTAAGGACCGAACATTCCTTTCAGTCACCTTGGCTCAGGCAGATACTGATATATCCTCCAGTATTCAGCAACAACATGAAGGAAACACATAAATCCCATGGGAACACGATGACCATACAGGAGCTGTGGTCAGTGTTTGCATCCCATGTGCTTGAGAGATGGACTCCTCTATTACTATGGCAGCAAAAGTAATCAAATGGGTCTCAACTACTTGTGACCCCCACACACAACACTGACAGAAAGCCTTTTGCTGGAGAGTCTGCTTCTCTTAGTTTATCAAAGCTTGGATTAGGTGGCATACTGGACTGGACATAAAATTTGAAAGACCAGGTGTATCTTGCAGCTGGAGTGACCCACATGTTGCTCTCTATTTTCTTCTGGTTTATTTATCACCTTCTTTTAAACTACCACTATCATGCTTTGCAGAGTTTCTGATGGATCACTAACTTTCTCCTCTTTTGTACAACCCAGCTGTATTTGTTTTCTGAAGGTTAGCAGGCAATAGACCAAAGAAAGAGCTCCTTAGGATGGTTCCAAAGTAAACAGTGAGAAATGCATACCTTGTGTGCCTCCGTTAAGCTTCTGTAAGGAAACTGCTCCACAGTTCCCAGCCACTAATCCTAGATTTATTCTTGTGGCCACAGTCTTATTTTTGGATTTAACTCATAATTAAGTCTTATTTTTGCATTTTACTTGACTGTGTCAAGGCAGGCACAGTATTTCACTTCTCACTTGTCTGAGAGATACAGGGCACAAGAGCAATGCCATTTGAAACACTCACACAAAAATACTGACAATAATCCCCAGGGAAACCAACGAGCATGAACGTGAGTTTTTGGGTCTATACATACACTAAAAGAAGCTCATGCAAAAATAGCCATGTTAAAAATCCTGACAGTAATCAATTACTCCAAGTACAGTGCAAGGAACAAGACAGCCAAGAAATATGGTAGCCAACCAATGTTATAGTAAAAAAACAACACAGCAATTTTCTCAAACTTGCAATTATATCTTTATTGGTAAATTCTTAAACAGACTCCCCAAAAGACATGTCACTATGTGGATACATTGCCAGGAACAGAGACTGAAATTGGACTTAATCTAAGAAGAGCTTTTTTTTTTTTACTTCCATGGCATACCATATAAGAGAGAGAGTGTGTGTGTATATATATATAAAAATAGCGAAGACACTTAAATCTCTTCATTCTGATTTAATCTAATGCAGTGTTTTGTTTTTAACAATTTACAGGAGTTCTTATCAGAGCTTTTTGCTGCTACGTAAAAAGTAGCACAAGCATGAAATAGGCACATGTCACTTAACTGAGGAGAACTGAAACTACACTTAGCTAAATAGTGGGTGGGGGAGAAATTATTTTTGTCCCACAGGATTCAGTAAGAGATGACGGAAACACGGACTTCCCCTGGAAAAAGCAAATGCTTAAGCAGCTGTACTTCACTATAAAAATATCAGAATACAAAACTCTCTGGAAGCTGTTTTCGGTTTTGCATTTATACTCTACATTGAAGATGTAGGAAGGTTCAACAGGAAAAAAAAAATTCTGCCTGCATGTGCTCAAACTAACTTTAGCCACAACCCGTGAATGAGAAACCAGAAGCTGCTTCTTGAGGAACCTAGATTTTCCTTAAACAACTGATTCTAAATAAAAGATTCTGAGCTACTAAGAAACAACAGGGCAAATAACAGAAGGGAATCCAAAAATGCATGCCCTTGAGAATTAAAAAATCATGGTAGGGAATAAGGTAAATACAAAGCAGCCATACCAGATCACACAACATTGCAGCTAGAGGTACCTGATGAAGTCAGTAAGAGATTGACTCAAAACATATCAAAGAAGTATTTCTTCATTTTTACTATTCACAGGCAGTGAACTGCTGGAGCTTGCAGTCACATGAGACTATGGAGGCAGACACTACCATCAGGTTCAAAAAGGCAATAGAGAAGTTCATGGACAGTGGGGACATAAGTGATGCACTCTCTAGCATGACCATTTAAACAAATATGAGTGGTGGAGGAGTAAGAGAAGAAAGCACAAAAAAAGTGCCTGGGCTTTAATGCCCTTCCTAAGTACCATCACTTATTCCTACTGCCCTAGACAGAACATTAGGTTGGATCCAAGGTAATCTGACCCAGCAGGGTATTTGTCACATTCTTAAAAGTTTATCACTAATATTTGTAACTTCATAACACATTCACTTCTCCCTTTATCCCATTTTTTATTCTTGAGCAGCTGACAGGAATAAAATCTCCTCCCTCTGGCTAAAGTCCTATCTGGAAGTGTGAAGAAGAGTAACAAACTTAGCACCCCAGCAAGGCTTTATAGCAAGGACAGGCAGGACACAGAGCAAAGTCACACTCTGAGACATCAGCACTTAAGAGCAGAGCTATTTGTCCTGCTGAGTGCAGCCACTGGTTGTCCATAAGATAACTGAAGGTGGTTTGCACAGTGACTGCAAAAAGAGAAATGGAAGATTTCAATACACACAGGAACACACCTGTCCAACTGCCAACACCTACTATCACCCTCTGGAAGAAGCCAGCTTCCTACTTGCTTTTAGCACTGGCTTTGCAGTACAGGCATAATCAGCTCTCTTGCAGTGCACATCAGCTCCAAAGACAACAGGGCTACAGTTGTAGCTCTGCACTCCACACACTTTCTTCCAAAAGAGTTAAACACTCCTTCAGAGAGGCTGGAAAACAGTGTAGCAGCAAACTTTGGAGGATGAGCTTTAATACAACCATACCCAAGTAGCAGCATTATGTCATACAGAAATCTGGTACCTGACACTGTGAGTAATCTACAGGGAAGGCAATGGCTTACTCACTAACAGAAAACCCAAAGCACCAGAGCCTCAAACTCAGATCGGTAATTTTGCGCAAATGCTGTGCTGAAAATATTAGAGTATTTTAAATCATGTGGGTTGAAACATTCTTAAACATATGCTCAGAACTTGACATTCAATGTACGTAAGACCCTTTTAGGCAATGGAATCCCAAATGCATTGTAAATTGCAAGGCAATTATATGCTGGTGGTTAAAAGATGTATAATTAAGAGGACTGAGCTCAGAGCTTCACACACTGCATCCAAACAAAATCCACAACTACAGAGGTCTTTACTGTGTTGTTTGCATTTGCTAATACTAGCCTAAATTTCATGTTAAATTGCTTGGTGTGCTCATGACATCTCACAGACAGGGTACAATCATCTCCATAGGTTCCCAAAACCATCAGCTTGGGGCCAGAAGTAGAACATGGATCTACAAGAATCTCAGCTTCTCCACAAGCACAAATAACATAAATAGTAGTTTTGTCATTTCCTCTTGACCAAGAAAGAACAAGTGCCTGTCACTGTCAGACCCATTTCCTGAAACTGAGCACGCACACGGAGTGCAAGATGTTTGGAAACATGGAATTTCATCTGCTCCAAGATGAACAGAAGCCACAAAGCTCATGACAAAAAGACAGGCACTTAAAGCTATTTTATAGCAAAACTTTTCAATTGGTGTTAGTAAGCAGTACACTTCTAAGTACGAATCTAAAACATTCATTTTCTCTATTTCATAGCAAGTAATACCTCTATTTGAAATGTTTTAGTCTATCAAGAGAAGCTGTACTACATCTAATTGTGATCAACATCAACACCACAAAGTTGTAACTTCTGTCCCCGTGCTGTGATCTAACCACAAGTTTGGCTTAGTTCTAGTCTTTTAACAGCTCCATTCTCTACTACACTCAGCTAGCAAACCAAGAATGCTGTAATTGTGGAAACAAGAGTCTTTTTGTCAGTAAAAGCACTCAAATTGAGACAGAGGACACTGGGAAGCAACGCACATCAGCTACAAGAGTTCCTGTACAGAACGCTTTCATTAACTAGAGTACAGTCCTTACTCAGGAAGGCCTCTGAAGCGCAGGTACTGCAACACACATGCAGGTGCCCTGACAGATCAAGGCATTCAACATGCTAAGATCTTACAAGATATTTTTAGATACCACCTGGAATCGTATTTTGGACTACTTTTTTTCATATGTTAAGATGTACCTGGGAAGAAAGAAGCAATATTGCCCTCATTCTGCCTTTTCAGAAAGCTTATTACTTCAGTTCTGGCAAAAGGCAGTTTACATTGCATAAGGATGTCCAATATATTAACAGAAAAGCAGCAGAATGTTTTAGGCAACACTGGGAAAACAGATTATGTTTTAGAATATAACACAATAAATACAGAATTAAACTTAAGCATTATTCCTAATAATAGCAACAGCTACAGAACTTACAGACTTGTAACTGGTTACAATCAAGAGCAGAAAACATAACTATGAGGAGGAAAATAAGAAGTCTCCCCTCACAAACTGAACAGGTTCTTTTTGTTTTCCTACACCACATGAACTTAAACAGGAATTTTAATTTCAGCTGGTTCACTCATCTGTACTTCATAGTATCTTAGAGAAAACCTGATAAAGATAGCCCAAACCCTAAAAAACAACAAACAGTTAAGACTCTACGAATTTTAGAAACTTCAGAGGATTTGTAAAGAAAAAAGAACTTACGTAGGAAAATGTGTAACTACTGTCAAGAGTACATTCCTACAGATTTCAAAAACTAATTTCCTAAACATGGCTATTCCTGACCTAAGGCTCAAGATGGGCTCTGTATCTTGAAAGTTTTTTGAACAAGGATTTCTCTATTTGAGCAGGTCTCCAGGCCCCAGTCCTGCTATCACATCCTCACAGGGAGGTTGTCACGCATGGTTATTTCAATGTAGTTATAAACAGGCCTGGGTTTTGCCAGGATGAGCAGGGCTGCAAAGAGCAGCCTTCAGATACAGCAACAAATGGACCCTTTATGACATTGCAACATGGCAGAAATGTATTTTAGAAACGTCTCAAAATACCAAAAGCAATATCCTGAGATAAAGTAGAGATTAAACATACCATAACACAACTTGCATCTGTACTTGGGAAAAAAAAATAAGTCTAAGTCTTTTATTTATTCAAATAACACATAGCCTGCCTTTCCAGATGAGGTTAAACAAAATACCTTTGTCTTATTTTTAGTCCCAATACTACAAAGACAAATAAACTTATTTTCTCACAATACAATATCATTCTTGCTTCAGTAGGAATACTCAATAAATAAACCAATAGAGCTCCTCACAGAGGAGCCTTTCAGCAGGTATAAGCTATTGGAGTTTCAGTGTGTTCCTAAAATAAATTTGTACCTCCTGATGATTTACCAGACCATGAGAACACAGTACACACAGTTCTGTAGGATCAGGTCCTACACACAAATTCAATCAATCATCACAAAAATACTGAATATCAAAATAACCCCCAGAACATAAATTTAGCGTTGCTTCCAGTAAATAATTTAGCTTTACAATTAATAAAACTTGTGTGATCTTTTGTATGTACTACAAACAGCTCATGCAAAAGGCTGAATGTCACCAGTTTGTAAGTGACAGCTTCACACAAAACACGAGCTCTCCAGTTCAGCCATCAGCAGTGGTACCTGGCGGGTATGGCCTGAGCGTGGAATACTGCCACTACAGGTGAGCCCATAGGGGAGGGCACCTGTCTACAGGGGAACAGTGCATTGCCCTAATTTTGTCAATTTTATTTTTAAGTCTCCCAACCCTCAAAAACTAAAAGGCCTTAAAGTAAACCTGCATCGCACGTTGTCAAGTAACTAAGTTAGAACTAACTCTATGTATTTTAATCAGATGGTATAATATAAGGCTTTAAGGTGAGTGTCACTGTCACTTCTAAAATTCGTTTGAGGTTACTTGTACAAAACCATTATAGTTTTGACCTAAAAGACACATTAAGGAATATCTGACCGAAACGTGCCACCTCCCACATTAGAAACCGGAGCTATTTCACCTGTGCGGGTTGAAGTGCGATGGTGGGTCTTCCAGTGCACTCACTTCACAACTACCAGACGTTCTTTTCCCTGAAAAAAAGGATCCTTTCATTTTCAGTCCTGGGGGGCAGCAGCACCTCACACAGACCCCCCAGCCTAGCGGGACCCCGGCCCACAGGGACATGAGAGGGGGCCAGACACAGCCCCTGCCGTGTAGGGGCTACCGGAGCGCTGCCCTCCCCGGGCTCAGGTGCCAGTGGCTGTGGCTCCTGTCCCGCTAACGGGTCCCGGGACAGCGGGGTGGCCGAGGGACCCCGGCCCGGCCCCGGCAGGGCTCAGGCAGCCGCCGGCCCCGGCATGTGCCCGGCACCGAAGGTGCTGCCCGGGCAGCCCCTACCCCTGTCCCTGGTTCCGCGCTCGGGGGCCGGCCCGGGGCCCCACGTGCCGGCAGCTTGGGGGGCGGGGGGGACACTCCGAGGGCTTCCCCGCACCCCCAAAATCGCCCCCCCGCTACCTCCCAAAAAGTTGTGCGGCGAATCCAGCAGCCGCCGGCCCGGCCGAAGGGGGTCACCGACGGGGGGGAAAGGGGGTACGGGACGGGCGGGGGGGAACCTGCGGCCGCATTCTGAGGTGCCCCCGCCCCGCCGGCACCGTCCCCACGGCCGCGGGCGGGGGGTGGCCGGCGGCGCCGGTTGGGGGTAAAGCACCCCAAAAACGCTGCGAAACTTTCCAGGCCGCGGCCGGCGCAGCCCCGCGGGACCGGCACCGCCTCCACCGCGGCGGCCCCGCACCGGGCTGGGGGAGGGGGTGCCCCCCACCCCGGCACCGCTCATTAAAAGTCATTTCGGCAAATTAATGCCGCCCCCGTCCCCCCGGCCCGCGGCCCTCTCGCCCCGCGCGGGGGGCGGGGGGGCCTGGGGGGGTGGGGGGGAAGAGCGGCCCCAACCGCGGCGCCCCCTCCGCTTCCCCCCAGCCGCCCGGCCCCGGCGGCGGCGGGGATCGGCCCGTTCTGGGCCCGGGGCCCGGCGCGGGGGGCCCGGCGGGGCGGAGAGCGGAGCGACCGGGCCGGGCCGCGCCGCGGCCTACCGCCCCCCCGCCCCCGTTCTCCCCCGCCGCCCTTCACCTCCCGGGCAAAGGCGCCGCGCCCGACCCTCCCGCTGTGCCCCGGCGGCCGTCTCACCCCCCTCCGGCGCTCCTCCCGGCGCCCGAAAGCTTCAAAAACCCCCCTGGCTCCCCGCACCCCCTACTGCGGCCTACGCCGCTCCGACCGATCCCCGGCCTCGAGTAGCCCGCCTCCCCGCCCGCCCTGCACCCTCCGCACCGCCTGCCGCGCTACGCGAGCCCGGGGATGCAGGCCGGGCCTGGCTTACCTTTCCAGCTGCTTTTTTTTCCCTCCTCTCTCTCCTCTCCCCCCTTTCCCTCTGTTGGGCTGACAGATCAGAGTTTCCTCCCCAGCAGAGGGACTGGGAATGTGCTCGGGCTCTGTGCTGAGGAGCTGCTGCCCCCCTGTCTCTGAGAAGATCCTGCTTTTTGTGAGGAGGAAGCTTTGGGGGCTCTTTTATTATTTTAAAACTACAAAGTGCTCAGAGGGTAGGTGATTATTAAGGGGAATCCCTGAATATATTCTCCAGCAAAGAAGGCAGGGCTGCTGGGGCTGCTCAAGAAGAGAGCCAGCAGCCTCCTATAGCACCACTACAGGCACTGAGAGGACATAACATCAGAGAGCGGCTCCACTGCCCTCCAAAACAACAACTTTCCTACCATCTTGGAGGTAGTAGCGAGGGAGAGAGGGAGGGGGAAAAAAAGTACAGAAGGTTTTTATAAAGTGTCAATTTGGAGGAGGGAGAGAAATGGCCAAAACAAAATATTTTATCATGTGTGTGACTTTTTTTTTTAAATAAAAATAAAATACAAAGGCTCGTCGCTGAAGAATTTTTTTTTTTAATAATCTGTAAAGATCAACTCTCTGGAAAAAAAAATTAAAGAAGGTATGGTAAAATATTTTTAGTTACTTCGTTGTTCTTAAAGCTATGTAATTTTTTTCTGTATTTTAATGTTGATAAGTTTTTAGTCATTTTGTGATGGTTCTAAAAATTAGTGTATAATTGTGAAAGTTTGTGTAACTTTTTTTTGGTATTCTTAGTCTTAGTAAACAGCTGAGATTGATGTCGGATAGTTTGGTGTAATTGTACCATAACGTCTTGCTCTCTCTCAAGGCATTGTAAATAAAATTGGATATACTGGTATGAAAAGACCCATATTTTTAATTTTTACTTTTATTTCTTTCTAGAGTAGGCTATGTAGAGAAACAATGAGGGATTTAATGTGAGTGAGAGGAACCTATGATAGATATCTGAGAAATTGTGCTGTCATAAATTTAGCATTGTCTGCCCTTCAGGATAGGATGTGAAAAAACAACTCATAGCAAGAAATTTGGGGGCAATAGTTGAGTTTTGTTCTTAAAATTTTCAAAGCATTTTGCACCCTTCTAAAAATCTGTTTCAGTTCTTTCTAAGTTACTGTTTTGATTTAGGGGCTTTGTTCTTCATATTTATGAATATTATTCCTAACTTATAGTTGAGAAATGCTATAAATTTATACTACCGTGTCTTGTAATATAAATTAATATTACTTTTCTTTGTTGCAGATTCTTTTATTAGATTGTAAAAATATACATTAAATGCTGTCAAAACAGTGTCAGATGCTGTGGTGTATCTGTAGGTGAAGACACTGATCACTGTATTCAGCAGATCTGTGATAATGTTTCTTGAAGTGGTATTATGCACAGCCCTATTCAGAGATGAACTGCAAAGATGCCTTTTTATTTGTCTCGAAGGAAGAGGAAATAATTAGGAAACTAATGAGCTATACATTATGTTTTTTCCATTGTAAAAATTATTCAGGTGGTATAGACTAATTGAACTGCAGTCAGACTAAGGTCATAAGGATGAAGTACTGAATTACTTAGTGTATTATCACCCTCCTCCTGTCCCCTGCCAAATCTGAAATATATTGGTTTAGTTCAGTTCTTCTAATCTTAAAAAAATTTCCCATATTTTAGGTACATCCGCATTTCAAAACATACTTTGAGTTTGCCCAGCCTGCATGGTGAGTGTAGCTTGTGTGTTCATAGTGGGTTTTTCATTTAGATAAATAGGTTTCAATTAAAGTACAATTAAAAGTCAGCTGGTCTTTGTGTCACACTGTTTTTGTTTAGTAGAGTTTTTTAGATTATTCTTAGTCTACCTAGCTCATTTTTAATAATCTGGAGTGTTGCATTCAATGGAATTATTGCATGGGAGGTGTTTTTCTGTTATTTGATTTTTTTTCTGTTTTTCAGTTATTAATCTGTCAAATGGATAGTTCTGCTGATGTTAGAAAACAACAACAAAAAAACCCAAATATGTTGCTCCCATGTTGTATTCCAAAAGAGTTTGTATTTTGTATAGAAGTAGTGCAATAATTGGGGTCCTTCATAATTTTACCAGTCATTATTGTGTGCTTTGGAGCATGAAGTATGATTATTCTCTTTGTAAGCTGTTTCAGCAAAAACTACTTTTATATCCCATACCTAGAATTCATTACAGGAATGGTAGGGATTACAAACATTGGTCAGGTATAGGATGATTGAAAAACCGCAAACTCTTTGGAATATTGCAAATTAATTATCTTAATTAATTTGGGAATTCAACAAATGCAGCATAAACTAGTATTTTCTTTTCTTTTATTCTAAATAGATAGATAAAGGGCCAAATTCTCAGACCCCACTTTTGCAGATGCTTGCAGGCTTTAGACTAACACTTGCTAATTCAGAAGTGCTTGAAGGATCACTGAAGTTCCTGGCATAAAACTCTTCCCAAGTCGGTAGGATTTTGCTCGAGTACCAAATTTAAGTTTCTGTACAAAGCGATTTCTTGTATTAACCATTGTGTTAAACAAGAGAATTGCTACTTTCAACTTAATTCAGTAGTTCAGTATAGTTCAACTACAGTTCAAGTTCTCTTAATTGGACTATTTAGATGATTTTTGTGTTTTAGGAAGAGAGGCACACCATGAACAGCTGATCTATGCCACATCTCTCTGTGGTACCCTTAAGAATATCTGTACAGCACACTTAGTATCTTGGAACTGTATTTTTTAAATGGGATGCAGGTAATTCAACATTTTAGAGAAATAGCTATGAATGCACTTGAGAAGCTGAGCACAGAAACAATATTAAACCTTTTCTTGGGCTTATGTGTTTGACCTTAATCAGATTACTTGCCTGCCTAAATTTAAGCATGCATCATGACAGCATTACACATTTTGGTGACATCCGAAGATCTATCTGATGTGTTTTAATTGTGAAGCCAGAAGCTTAATGCCAAGAAAATGAGAAACATTTTGAATCTGGAAGTTTGGAATAGGAAAACTTGAAATGGAATACTTCTGGTATCTTGTACAAAAAAAATTAATTCAGTCTTTTTAAGGAGGAGAAAGTAAAGAGGAAAAATTTGCCAGATCTTGGTTGTGTGGACTATTATGTAATCATTCAACAGAGAAATTAAAAATTTGTACTTCATGGATGGATAAATTTATTTAACAAAACTTTATTTACCTGAGAGTAATTTGCTTTTCACTAACTTACTAAGAGATACAAATATTATTTTAATTTGCTGAAAATAAAATGTTACACGGTAACAAGCTAAAGGAGGGTCTACTAGCTTTAGTAATGTAGAATGAAATTTTATTTTTAAATATTTACATATCTTTATGGACAAGACTATTAGGCTGGGACATACATTATTTTGATGGGTAGAGCAGTGCTCTGAAATTACACTGGAGGACAAATTGGACACTGAAACTTCTGTACAAGGACAATGTGTAAACCCCAAGCACAAAAGATCCCCTGTACAACATTCAGAATTGTATTCTGGAACTTCCATTTTTCAGAACGGGTCTGTCTGCCTTGATTTAAATCAGCCTCATCCCTGGACCAACTGCTCCATCCAGGAAACTTATTGTACACCTGAGCACAGAGTGGTCAGAGAACATTAATGTTCTGTAAATCACACGTTCTGGCTAATGAGGCATTCTGTGCTGATGTGTCTCACTTGTGTTAGTAGTGAGGCAGGGCAGTGATGCAGTGAATAAGCTTTGTGAGTCTAATAAAGCAATGAAATAGGTGCTTTAGCTTGTACACCACTTACTGGAGGAGAGTGCATCAAGAAATGAACCTTGATTCTCTCCCAAGGTCGTTCACACCCCGAGTGCAGACCCCAGGAATTTCTGGAGCATGCCTTAGACTCTGTGCTTGTGATGAAGACTCTCAGGTTCTCCACAAAGTGTTACAATGTCGGCATCTTGGTATTATTTCTTGAAAGACACATACTGAGGAAACAGTTCCAAGGTCTTCAAATGCTTGCTAAAGGGATTAGCAATTTATTTAAAATGCCAGTGAATGTTGTGAAGGGGAAGAACAACTCTAAGTGTATAGCTGTTAATTCAAGATTTTTCTTATCTGAAGAGCCACATTTGTATAGAAGATCTTGTCTTTAGGCATTTAAAGACTGAAAAGGGTGAGAAATTAAATAAAACCCAAAGTTATGATACACTCTTCTAAGCAATGTCTTGAGCAGTTTTGATGTGGTATTAGTTTGTGTAATAGTGGCAAGTTCTGGAGTCAAGCTAACCATGAAATCCCAGCATATTAACATTTTTGAAAAATGTTTATTCTTATTTTTCACCAGTTTTTTAAGATGAAAATTTTATAGCAATGGTTGTCTCTTGCGTATCTGGGTTTCAGTTACTCTGCTGCAGTTGTATGTATTTGATAACCAGCATGCTCTTTGCCACTTTTCCAAACCACAGAGTCCTTATGTTAAAAACACTGCCTATGATCTGAGGATTTTTCTCTAGGAAATATACCCAAGTTATGCCATAAATTGAGCTTCTTACACCAGCTGCTAAACTCCTTCAAACCCGTGCTTTAGTGCACTCCTGTGTGGCAGATAGCACAGCTGAAACTATAGCACAAGCCCTATATACAACAGAGTGACTTTGCTTTACTTAGTTTAAAGCCCCAAATGCTAGCAAAGCAACATGATGTACACATGACTAACCTGGTTTTCCTGAGTGTTAGGAGCTTCATTAAAGCTTTTTTCAGCAATGGGAATTTTCCTGTAGGAGTATAGCTGAAGTAGTATTTAACCAATTGGGAACAGATGTATGCTAGCTATTACATGATAATATAATTAATTGATAGTGAACTGTACTGAAAATAGTAATTAACTAAGACTTCACTAATCTGTTCTTCATTATCAATGTGTATTTTAATCTGCATTAAATAAATGGTATTGTCTTCCTAAAGCTCAGCAAAGACAAAACAGTAAGACTGTTAATTGTGGGAAGGTTGTCCAGGGTATGCTGGGCATCTGTGGAGACCTCTTTAAATAGAGGACAAATTAATGGAATAAGCTGTCCCAGCAGAATGCTGTAATACCATCCCATTTTACTGGGAAGCCCTTTGTTAATTCAAAGTATACTATTGTATTTTTACTATCTGCTTCTGTCTATGGATATTTCATTAACTGTAACTGTAGTGGTTAAGAAGCTCCACACTTTGTCAGCAGTCCTCTCTGCTAGTCCAACCTTATTTATTTACATTCAGGTTGCAGAGATTCTTGGTCACCACTGCAGGATGGAAAGATGAGAATTCCTGCTCTGGACCAAATCAATGGTCTCTTAAGTCTTCTGAGAGTAGCTTCCAACAAAGGTGTGAAATATCCTGTGATGGGTAATTGAGAAGTAAAGGGCATGCAGGACAAGATTTTTCTAAAATAGTTGGAGCTGAGCTAACATCAAAGCAAAGGCTTAATTAGTGTCTAGGGTCATGGGATTCCAGTGGATTTTGAAAGTTTTTTGTTACATAGGAAGTTTTTTGCTCTTAGTATGTTTCTTTTTGATACATGGTTCTCATCTCTGATCCATTTCAAACATAAACACAGGTGTACAGATGATGACAAGAAGAAATAAAACTATTTCTTTAAAATATTAGTTAATTATATTCAAAATTCAGCATTGGCTGAGTGAGAATATGTCTCTACTACCTCTTATGCCTCTAAATCTCAGTAGGCTTCTCAGCATTAGGCACTGTGAATAAACGTGTACACGTAGCTGGAGGAAAACATAATTATTAGCAGTGTTTAGCATAGCAGGCTTTGCTGATTATGGAATCACTAATTTTGTTTGAATTACAAGGCTTTATGTATGTTATTTATGTCTCTCTGGGCCATTTTTCTGTGAGCTATGGAGAGCTGGAGCAACCTGGGTACTTTGGGACAGTTCACTGACATCATTGCATCAACTAATATGTGTTACTGTAAAGCATCTTTTGGATAAAACCTTACCCAACAGAAAGGGCCATGACTTGTGCAAGCCCACATGCACAGTGAAGGATTTGGCGTTCATTTCTGAACTAAGCTTTCTTTGTGACTCTGTAAACTTCAGTATTTTGTTCGCAAAAGTACTTGTGTCCGTTTGGCATTTTATGAAAAATAATAATCTATTAATGTCTATAAAAAAATTGAAAATTGTGTGTTGTGTTTGGCTTTGGTATTTTTTGTTGTTTTTAAATCAGAATTTTAAAACTTCTGAGGTAATTCTAGGAGAACTTACACATTTTGACATTTTGTGGGGTTCTTGTATTCTTTATAAAAAGCTTACTGCTGTTGTCAGGGAAGTCCTTAGCTTTTAGCCACTCTCCAGAGTTCCCTATTTACTTATTACATTTTTTCCATTCTGGTAGTCACCATGAAGTCCTCTTCTATTTGCTTCTCTTGCTTTCTCTGTCCTGTCAGTGCCTTGAGAGAGTTATCTTCTAACCCTTCAGCACTAAAGGTGATTTCATCTCACTGCATATTCGAAGAACACAACAAATTATTAGGAGACTGTCTTGTTCTGGGAGAGGACATTTTGGCTCAGCCATTGTTTGGAGTGTTTTATGAGGAGTGGGGTTGTGGGGACAGAGATGAAGTTATATTACCTTTCCCCTTTGGATTAAGGCTGATGCCAGTCTGCCATGCTGCTTTTCCTTTAGAGCTATGACCCTAAGCTATTTTTCTGTTGGTTTCAACATGAAAATACAGCATATCTCCCAATCAAGCATGCAGCAGACTGTCTTGCAAGAATCTCATCAGCTTCAGAAGAGGCAGTGATCCAAAATCTTGTACTTCTTGGGGAAATGCTACAGACACCTTCTTTTCTGTTTTGAGCTGTGCTTCAGAATACATTAAAAAATAAGTCGGTTCCAGCTATTTTTATGACTGGCCTAATTTTGCTGGACATGTCAGAGTCTTGCTGAGGACATACCTGTTTGACTTGAATTCTGTTATGTTTCTTTTTATTGAAGCAGCTCACTACACTGCCCAGGGTTTTAAGCACTCTCCCTTTGGAGCTACAGAGATGCACCCATGGGATTCTGGTGCTTTCAGTAAGGTGGCTATTGAACAGGGTTTGGGTTTTGTTTTTTGGGGTTATTATTTGGTTGGTTTTTGTTTTTGTTTGGTTTAAAGTCACAGCTTTAGACCTAGATGCTTAAATCTGTCTGCAGTTATAGTTTCTCTTTAATCTGAATGCACCTGGCCTAAACTTGCTTGAAAGTGTAACTGCATAGTATGGTCTTACCTTGAATTAACACACCCTTTGCCTTCTCTACTCTCCACATGCACCTGCTGAAGACAAGACTACAAAAAGGCAAGGTTTAATCCGTCATGCTTGGGGTTAACAGTTTGCACACAAGAGTCTCGTTTACCCCGGGCTGTGCTCAGAGAGGAGGATACTTACTGACCACCCCCATCCATCTCTCCCCAGACACACTGCTGTTCTTGGCAGGCTGTACAGGCAGGAGTGCACAGGAGCAGGGGGATGAAGGCTGCTGCACCTGAAGGAGACTAGCAATGCACCCGCTGAGAAGTTCTGCCAGTTGGCCACCAGGTGGAAGCAGGGCTGTACTCAGGGAATTGCAGGAATTGCAGCTCCTCCGGGGCTGCGCTCAGCTCCAAAACAAAGCCTATCAAAGCCGCTGCCCACCCCAGCAGAGTCGGGATAACGGCACCCACCAGCCTCGCGTGTGGAGTGAGCTGCACCAGCACGCTGAGGCTCAGGCAGTGGGAGCACCTGCCTGCTCAGCCCTTACCGGAACACCAGGAACAATACTCAGAACGTGGTTATCTCCACCATCCCATTTTTTCATAATTCTCTAACCTCAGGTTGCAGCTTCAGGACCAGCAAGTAGCAGCAGTGACTGTAAACTTTTTCTCTTAAATAAACAGAGGTAAGTTGTGTGAATAGCCCTGTTTCTGTAATTTTTGTTCAAATATTTTGCCCAGCCTGTGTCACTTCCCTGCCTTTGCAGACCCCTGTTTTTTGCAGACCCCTTTTGTCACTAGCTGGGTAAAAGTCCTCATATGCACCAACTGTTCAGCCACCAGAGCAAACAGAAGGAATAAGGGGTGGGCTACGCTCTGAACTCAGTGATTAAGAATGCTAATTTAGATTTCTCTTTCCTATGTAGTTTCCAACAGTCAAATTTGTAGAGAAAGCCTTGTTGCTTCTACCAAGTTTGGCTGAAAAATTCTGTACTTGACTAGTTAGATGGGAGAGTAGAAACAGGACAGAGAGCACCACATGTACTTCTTCCCCTTCTTGCCTTTTTTGATAAAGGCTGGACAGTTTTTGAACAGAAACAACAATCTACTATAAATACTAATTGAAGGACATAGAATTGTCAAAAAACCAAAAAGCATGCCAGAGCTCCCAAAGTACTGCTACAATATTTAAGGGGAAAATAATCTAAAGCTTTTGAACCTTTATAAATTTTGAAGTGTTAACTGACTTGTTGCACAGCTGAAGTTGCTCCTCTGTGTTTGTACAATGGGGGCGGGAGGGGTGAAAAAAGGGTTTTCATCTTAGAGCCTGAGAACCAAATGTTTTTCTGAATACAGGATTCAGCTACACCCTTTCTTCCTATTTTTGGCATACATCACACACATTTTTCTTTTGCTATGTGCCAATAAACCCCTGGTCCTGCTAAAGAAGTAACATTCCACAAGGACAGGAGGAAGGTTTCATGCTGCACTTGGGCCTGTGAACTGCCACATGAAAACCAGATTGCAGTCTCCCTCGCTGCCTCACTAACATGCATAGCAGTACCTCAGTAAAATGAGCAGTTAGCCTTTTCTGTACCACCACGAGAACTGACCCTATCCCTGTTGGTAACTGGAGATGGCAGGCTGAGTAAAACCAAGTCTAACACTGAAGACTTAACTCGTGTGAGGACACTGTGATATACCAGGATAACCAGGAAGAGTCTTCTTCCTGGGCAAAGGGAAAAAAATGTTTTAAAAAGTTATGTGTTTGTTACTGAAAAATTTTAAGCATGGAAGAAAAAAGGAATTTTATAAAACTAAGACTTCTACAGCAGCACACTCATACACTATTATTCTACACTGAAAAGTGTAGCTTCTCCTCATGCAAAATTAACACTTTTTTTTTTTTCAAATAATACAGTTGGAAGTGACGGCTTTATGGTACTGTTCCCATTTTCACAACTCCTGGAAGAATTATACTGAACTTTAGTAGCCATTTGAAAAGGAAGTTATCCTCCTTCCAAATTTACGTTAACCAGCATAATACAGAAGAGAGAGTCACTGTTCTGAAGTTATTCTAGAGCATAAAAAACTCCCAACCACACAACCAAAAAATACCACATACAGCCCTTTCCCCCACTTTGCTATATAAAGATCAATGCACAGAGAAACTATTCTGAGATTTTTTTTCTGATTTTGAACTGGTATAAAAGCCTTTAGTCTTTCTGCTATTTTTTTAAAGCAGTTCAGTATGAGAAAGCTGTGTGAAGGCTGCTTTTTTTTTCCACAACATCAAAATTACTTGTATTTCCTCCAAGAGTAGTCTCAACTGAAACTAAATGAAGAAACATATAAGTATCCAGAGCAGAGATGGGTCTGAACATTGGCACAAACCAGGTATGAGGGACAACTTGTTTAAAAGTACATTACAAAAATAGCATGATCACATTCTGACCAGGGTTTAATATTAGCATACCTGGATACTCTGGAAGGAAGTGCCAATCTAGTATTTTTGCCATGTAAACCCCTTCCTAGAAAAATCAAGATTTACTGAGTTGCTTACTGAATTCTTTTCATGGAAGAAGCATGAGCTACATGAATTACACAGGTAATGGGGTGGCTTGGTATTTATAATTTATTTGTATACAATCATCATGTACCCTGCCTCTGGGTACAGTAAGTTGAGTGCTGCATGTTCCCTCAGACACAACAGTCCTACAGTATGATGGGGCTATTTGAAGCGATGAAAATGTGAATGAAGGAAGAAAAAAAATACAACAGCCTGTCAGAGAGATTTTGGAAAAAATGTATCAGTCACAGCAGTTAACTGCAGCAAAAACCTAGAAGAAGGTGGTGGAAGTCTGATTAGTCTTTAGCAGATGGATGGCTCTTCTACTGCATGGGCACCTTCAACAACAGCTTTCACACACTTGGCCATTGTCTGCGATGCTCTACTGATGGAATCTGTAAAAAAAATCCAAATATTCAGTGCACAGACACAATACAAAATAAATTTAGTACAAGACAGGATACAAAGAGGATAAATAAAATCACCTAGTTGAAAACAGTCTGTGCTTTATGAAAATTCCAAGTAATTTTGAAAAATGAAAAATTTTGTTTCTTCAAAAGACTCAAATCCTATGTATCTTAGTGGAAAGCTTTAAGCTAATCACAAGAACCTTACTGTAAAGCTAAGTAAAATGTTCTGATTTCAGAATGGAAAGACCACACTATACATACCTGTCATATAGAAGTCTTTTATTGTGAGCTGAGGTGGAACAAGAGGATCAGCAAGAAGCTGTTGCTTTGCTAACTGTGGTAAGAAAGGAAAAGAAAGTCACCTGTATAATAGGAGCTTGTTACCAAAGCATTTGTTTAGTAAATTCTGCATTCAGTGCATTCAGTGTAGGTCAAAAAATGCAAGATAGGAAGATTTTTCAAAAAGGCATTATGCTGTATAACAGCACTAAATCATGCCAAGGTGCTTTAGTTTTGCTTACCTTTGCCAACTCATTTGCCTGGATGAAGTAGTTTGCTTCTTCCACGTCATCATATCGAACCAGATTGGGCGATACTTCTTCTAAACGCTTCCGTATTTCATCGAGGTTCTCGTAAGGCAAGGTCAGACCAGCCAACTGAGAGATTCACAGAAAGAAATGCCATCAACTCTAGGGATTTAACTCACAGTGGTTTAGATTACCAATCCATAAACATCTCTAAAGTAAAATAAGGAAAAGTCTACACTCCTGAAAATACAGGCAGTTAGAATGCACAAACTGAAGCAAAGTCAGTGTTCTGTTGGACTCTGATGCCTACACAGCCAACACTTCCCCCTGCTAAAAACCAGGCTGTCCTGTTTGCTATACAAAGGATAAAAACAAAAGGAAGTACTTGTCTCCTTCCATACTTCCATTTTCCTTAGCTTACCACCAAATGAAACAAAAGTTAATGCAATTATCAATGCATCTTGTTCCTTTTAAGTAGTGAGGACATATTTGACCTCATCTAACAATACCAGATCCTGGCCTCAGTCTATGTTGCTTTCTTTCTAAAAAGCAAGAAAATGCTTGCTCCCACCAGCTTCCCCTAAAGCACTTCACAAAGACCTGCAAAATTTGCAAAGCTTCACCCATTATGCATTCCAGCAGTATACAGAAACTGCAACATTAGAACTATGTTCAAAAGGGAAACAGTATGATTTAACTCACAAAATTAACCTAGGATTCAATACAGAACATTACTTCTTAAAACTGTGTGTTTTCCTGAAAATCTACCTCTTTTTTTACATTGGAAAATGTTTACAAAAAGGAACTTAACCTCTCGGTATACTTTTATTAGAAGCAACTTATAACAGCAACAGTACCTCAGAGACAGCTCTAATAATTTTCCAGTCCTCCCTTGCCATCCCAGGAGGTGTTACTGCTACTCTTGTCTGCTGGGCCCGACCTTCAGTATTCACATACGTGGCTGCTTTCTCTGTATATGCTGCTCCTGGGAGAATAATATCAGCCATGGGAGCTCCCACATCCCCATGATGCCCTAAATACATAGAAAGAGGAAACAGTACACAACCATGAGACAGAAGTAAGTCAAAATAAAAAAAAAAAGAAATGCTTTACTAAGACAGAATTTGTGTGTTCCCAGAAAAAACAGGATTTTCTAAGTTTTGCTTAGCCAGTAATCTGAAGCCCATGAGGCTGGCTGCTCTGAGGTCTTACTTGGCTAATACTCTGGGGAGAATGAATGGACTACAAGCAGGAGTAAATGGTACTTCAGTCACTACAGTCACTCAGATTTGGGAGGTTCTTGGAACAAGGATTCTTAGATTAACATAAGATCATGTTTTGGTATGACAGAACAGCTGGAAATTAATGCTGTTTTGTCTGCCAGGCCTGAAACCCTATACTGGTTTATATTCCCTTATTACTCATCAATAGTTTCCCATCTTTACCTAAGAAATACGTAACCAGTGTCTCAGTTATGTGTTAGAAGTTCCCTTTCCTGGCTGAAAACAAAATTTCCTCAAAGGGATTTATGCCACTGTTTATGCTTTTTTCTCCATTAAGATAGCAACATTTCTTAATTTACATCTACTAATTACCTTGATAGATGATAAAACAGTACTCTGGCAAGTCTTGACGTGTTATAGCACCTGCATCTGCTCCCAAGAGATACAACACTTTGGGAGCACTTTTCCTAATTGCCTCCACTCCTGGTTTGAAACCCAGGTCCAAAGCAGCGACTTGGCTTGCAACCCTGTAGGAACAAACACATCATGACTTTAAGTAATTTCAGAATTCTCCCTCTCCCATCAGAACAGACCGAACTTCTTTTTCTGACTAAATATTTTGAAACTACACAAGAGGTTCCTAATAGTAACAAGACAAACATGAAGCTCAAAGGCAGCTGAAATTTTTGACAGAGTATCAAGTTAGTTTTGCATTTTGACAAGCTGACAGCATTTAAAGTTTTCACAAGGAATCTCACCTATTTAAGATGGGATAGCAAAAATAAAGGTGGATATTGAAAGTTGGGACCTAGTGGCAGGCAGCTCACTGGTGAAGCTTGATGCTCCAGATGACATTTCAGCTATGAATGGAACTCACCAGGCCTTTAATTTAGGGCACTCATGTGCAACATGAAAGACTGGGGCCATCATCTACTCAAAATCATCCAAGACTTAAGGCCATTATTTCATCACTATTCATTTATTCACACATAAAAATACTTTAAAAGAATGAATTAAAAATTCCATTTTCTTGCAGTCTTCCTTTTCCAAAGCAACAGCTTTGCATAATCCTCCAAAATCAGGTGCCAGTCTTATTTAAAAGAAAGAAGATTCTCTCTAGAGTACAGACCTTCCAATTTTGTCTGACACAGTCAGACACAGAGGTTTCAGTAAGTTAGGTTGCTTTTTACACTTAAGGTTGAACGGATGGTGCACCAGAAGTATGGAAGTCAATATGAAAGACTGCCAAACCACATTTACATCATGAGTGTTCTTTAACTCATCATTATTTTGGTACTAAATATTTCAGTTTCAGCAGCAGAATCTTATATTCGAGTTTCCTTCAGAGGCCCAAGCCCTGCTCTAACTATCCTATTTTATCCTATTATATCCTACATCAGTGAGGCTGCTTTTGGCAGAAGAAATTTTTTGAGTCTCCAGAACTGAGAGCCGTTACATTTGGTGAAATAATTTTTCCTTTACAGAGATGGTCAATTTCACAGAATTTTAGAAAGGAAGTGGTGAAGGACTGTTTAAAGAGAAGTTGTCTATTAAGAGGAGTAGTATCCTGACAAACTGAATAGCTAAGATTAAAAGCTCTCAAATGGAAATCTTTGAAGCATTTCTGTTAACTATTCAGTTGAGAAGCAGCACAGTAAAAGGAATATTAGAAAAACCCAAACAAAGAAACCATATTATTTAAATACTCTTGCCATTTTGTTTTTCTTCCTCTAGAGAAAATGCAGATGTTTAGCAAGCGACACTGCTCTGCTGTGCATCCTACTGTGGCAGATGTTATTAAGCCCTCTTGTGTTCCATGTCTAAATCTAGAAATTGAAATTCTATTAATTTATGATAGTCAAATGTAGAATTTAAACATGGAATGTACACATTTGAATATAATAAATTAATAAAAACTCATAGAGAGCCAGGTCAAGGAACACACTTTTATTACGAAGTTTTTGCTAGCTTGTATTTCTGGTTTGTACATTCCCTTCAGGTTTTAACCCAAAAGGCTGCTTCTGTGTACACGAAGCAATCTGTACACATACATTGTGGTAACCTGTGTAGCCCAGTGTGCAAGCAAGCTGCTCCCAAAGAAGTTTTTAAGCAAACCTGTGTAGGATGTTCATGACTTTCCAATCAGCACCAGCGCCGCTCGTGGCCCTGCTGTTCTGTGCAATGGCGGAAACAGCGGCGAGGATGGCGGCGCCGTCACTGCGCTGCAGGGCTGTGCTGCCCACCACCACCATGGGCTTTTTGGCATTGTCCAGGACCTGTGCAAGCCAACAACCACACGTTCATTCCACAGCTACAAAGACAACTCTTGGGACAGATAATGTAATACATCCCTGATTTCTCCATAAGTCCTCCATGTAAACCTATGGTTCCAAAATTACTTCACTAAGAGATAAAGCCAAGAGAAACTGCTGTAAGCAGGAAACTATGTTGTCAGTACACAACTGTACACTCAATAACCACACATTTAAGTGGAAACAGCAGCACCTGGTACAGCCTGTTTTATATCAAGAAATATCCCAGGAGTTTCCTGCACTGCAAAGTTTTACACACCTGAATATATTATACAGTTTATACACACTTGGTGCACACTAATCATTACTTCATCTCTGCATTTGATTAAAAGCAAATAACCCCATCTACAAGATCGTACTTTTCTTCAAATCTGTCTCTGGGGAACTCAGATTATTACTCAATACCTGTGGAATTTACCAGTCACACTCTTAAGTTCTGTGTACCTTGGAGAAGGAATGCTTGCCAGAAGCAATCTCCTGAAGTATCTGTGGGGACTCTCCCAGATGTTCATATCTGTAGGTCAAATCCACAGGAGAGCCAACAAGGGCCACTTGCAAGTCATTGTGAAGCCAGCTGAAATTACAACAGACATTTTATAAAAATTAAAGAAATACAAAGTTCTACCCAACTAAACCAGTAATTAGAACTTCAGCAGTAACTTAAAAGAGCATTGCAAAGGAATTTTAATGGCATTTAAAGGAATTTAAATGGCAATTTCATTGGTAAGATGCATGGTAAGATGCAGTTTAGTTTTATTCTGGCAGTTAAGCAAGCCTCTAGGTTTTTTAGAAAGATTATTTCTCTAGATATATTCCAGAAACAGTACAACAACACACCTTACATGACAAGTTCATAACTCAATTCCCTCCTCCCTCCAAGCTTCTGCCAAGTCAGTTTTAGAAATCCACTTATTTCTTAGATAAAGAAAAAATTTAGCTGGAAAGAAATTTTTTCTTTTTGCAGCTTCTCATGGCACAGACTTATAAAAATAAATGAAAATACACATTCAAAAGTCTCATTGCATTTTCTCCTTTCAAAATTTCAATGCCATTACTGTTTAAAATAATGTATTTTCAAAGATCCTAGCATTAACAAGGACAGGGCTTTTATAGACCTCATTTGCCTTGCACTGACGTATCTTATTAAAATTGAATTAGTTATGTTCAAAAGTTTGGGAAAACCACACTGCTTGGCAAAGAAAATCTTAAACTGGCTAAGATGGCTTCTAAACTCAGCACATCTGATTTGTTGCAGTGCAAAAAGCAATAAACTGATGCTGAAAATAAATCTTTAAGGAATATGCTTTAACAGACTTCTATAAAACAGAAAATCTGAGATGTCTGCGTAATGTAACAAAGGAATAAATGTCTGAGTAGATGAACCTAATGTAAAATGTCAAAGTGAGAATGAACTAGCTCTACACCACAGGGTACTACCATTTTTCCACACATAAATCACCATTCCCTTTACTAAAAGGTGAACTAAATCCAATGATCCCATCTGAATGAATGCTCTCAAGTTACTGCCTGCAGCTCCAGCAGAGCACCGTATCAAATCCAGATGGATTCATGTGCTTATTCACCCCCAAGGAACACGAACCTCTTTCGAATCCTAGCATTAAAGAGCGGTGCCTCAAAGCGTGGGTTGGTGCCAACCAGGAGGAGGACATCTGCCTCCTCCACCCCAGCAATCTTGGTGTTCAGCAGGTAGTTAGAGCGTAAATCTGTGCTGTAACAAAAAGATGTAAGAAAGAGAATAAGAATTCAGTAGAGGGAAGGAAAAAAGTAAAGACTGTAAATGCTCAAAATACTTTTTCATCTCAGGAAAAGATAAAGAAGAGATTGCTCAATCCAAACTACTAATCATAAATGCACTATCACACCACAAACAGAAACAGACTAACTTATCCAGCTCACAACAGAGTGTAACTGGCTTTCAGTGATTGACTCTTAAAGTGCAGCAGCCGTACATTCAGTACAACATGGGGTAAGTGTGCAACCCCGGCTGGAGTAGAGACTACAAATCAACTCACAATCCATAAATACTCTCTGTATGTGAGGACTGTAAATGCAAATAAATCCTGCTAATGCATTAACAATTGTTATTCCTGCTATTTCAGAACATTGCCATGAGATGATCTGCAGACTGGAAAGTTTATTAACATACTAATTATAGACAGACATTGCCTGTCCTCTTACCCAGCTCCAGCAGTAGGAAAGATCTCTTCAGTGCAGAGCATATCACAATTCAGTCTATTCAGTAGGTCTTTCAGAGCTATTAGTGCTTCTGCATCCACCAGCCCTCCTACAACTGCTGCTATATCCTTACCTTCCACTGACTGGAGCTGCAGAGAAAGGAAGCATAAGCATAAACGAAAGAAACCGCTGAAACAAATTCTTATTTAGCCCAGGTAAATATTTGTTATATTAGGGCATGCCAAAGCCAACAGTGCTACTGCTGGCCTGGAGTAGCACAAACTGATCAGTGATGTCTGATTCTGCCAGGCAGCAGCTCCAGCTCCTTCAGAACTCAGGATAAGCAAAGAAGAGCTCTCTGCATTCTGTGCAGGTCTCTCCCACTTGAGTTATCACTTAGATGTAGCTAATTCTCATTTGGTGTGGTGAGAGAGGAAGGTTGGTGAATGTTTTTATTTTAAAGACACCACAGTGCAGACAGAATACAAACTTTCCATAACACGAGCTCTGGTAGTAAACTTAAAGGTATTATCTGAGAAGAAATAGCTTTTGTAACAAACCCTGCTACTGTACTATGGGCAAAAACATCCTTGAGGAAAGTTCAATTACAGTTATTCAATTCTACTTCACCCACATAAAATTTTTAATCAAAATCCAGAGCAGTCATGCAGCACTTCATTTGAGCTGCAGAATCAATCACCACACAGAGAAAGCACTGAGGAAAGCACAATTCAGATATAAGTAATACAGACTTAATGTCTTTGATGGCAAAAGTGGTGATAGCACAGTTTAAATAAATTTAAAGATGTCTTCAGATAGGTCAGAGTATTGGGAAAATTGCTTCCTCCTAAATTTCTGAAGAAACAGTTTACTTTCCTATTTAAATAAAAGTAATTTCTCTCCCAATGCTCCAAATGAAATCATAAGAAAAAGTTCTTTAAAAGGTCCAATCCATGAAACAGGAAATATTAGTCAAAATAAGACATTTACATGGAAACGCAATGGTTCCCCTCTAACATTAAAGAAAAAATCCTTTTAAATAGAATTAATTTGATATTAGTATTTGTAATACATCCAGGTTTAGAAATTAATTTTAGACTACTTATATTGAAAACTGCTCTTACCAAACCAGCAACACGAGGTAATACATCCTCCCATGAGGTATACACAAATACTCCTTTCTCATTTTTCACCATTGGCTGAGTAAGTCTCTGACGCTTCAGACCATCATAAGCAAACCTAAGTGAAACACCAAAAATATCATTAAAGAGCAACGACAATGATAATTGTGTATAATTCTGTGAGTGAGTTTTCCAATTGCAGGCTTTTAGAAAAGAGAAAACCAAGAACTATTTCCCCTGAAAGTTTAACTTTTCCTTCTCAAAAACGATCAATAGAGTAATAGAAATAAAAGTTACCGTGAAAAAATGTTACAAAAATCAGAACATTAGAAAACTTGGCAACTTTAATTACAGAATTAAAAAACATATTTTACAATTATTCTTCTTCACTGCAGCTTTACAATACTACCAGCTGAATACCAAAGTCGGTGCTACTGTGCACATTCCTGGTTCTCCACCGTGCCTTTAATGCATGCATAAACACATGTGGGCACAAGCACATCCACACACCTGGTTTTGTCAGATATCCATTCCTCATTGATATCTTCATGCAGCCTTGGCAAAATCCTCATCACTTCTCCGGTTCTCGTGCTCACTACAATGTTACTTCCAACTGCATCAAGAACATCAATTGACTCTACCTTCCTGTTCAGAAGAACAAATAAACCACTTTCAGTTTTTCATATATAAGCAGTCAGTGTCTTACTTTTGGCCTCAATAGAGACAATTGTCTTCCTAGTAACTGGTATAGAGATGTATTTTGGATTTAGGGTGAGAGTAGTGTGATAACACAGGGATGTTCTAGTTGTTGCTAAGCAACATTTACACCACATCAAGGACTTTTCAGCTTCTCCCACCAGTAAGGAGGCTGGGGGCACAAGAAGCTGTGGGGACACAGGCAGGACAGCTGACCCCAACAGACCAAAGGAATGTTAAGCACCACACAGCAGCAAGCTCAGCATGTGAATGAGGGGGAAAGCTGGCTGGGGGCTGCTGCTGGGCAATTGCAGTGTGCATCACGTCTTTTGTACACTCTAATTCTTTTATCATTATTGTAATTTTCTTCTTCTGTCCTATTAAACTGTCTTTATTTCAGCCCACAAATTTTACACTTTTCCTCCCCAATTTTCTCTCTCCTATCCCACATGAGGGGCTGAAATGAGCAACTGGCTATGTGGTACTTTGCTGCCTGCTGAGTTAAATCACAACAGTCTTTTAAAGCATCCAGTGTGAGGCACAAAGAGTTGAGGTAATCTGCTGTTACCTCAACAATCTGTTGTTGAGGGAACAACAGATCTGACCAGAGTGTGTGAAAACAGGTTTGTTATAAACGCTCATTGTATTTAGTTTAACAGGTGCTACTCTCAGAGTTGCTGCGCACGTTCTCAGAGCTGTGTTGTGTAACACCTTGCTGTCTGCACGTGCTCCTTGTTTGCTGTTTATCACCTCTTGAAGGGGGGTTCAGGATGTCATTCTGTCACGGAGTGCCGCTGGTCTATGACAGGACGGAATCGCTGCTGGAGGGACCGAGCCGGGGCTCGCCTCAGCACCGCCGCCGCTCCGCGCTTCGGGCGCCGTCCAGCGGACACGGCCGGTAACGACACCCTCCGCCTTCCCGGAGAGCCGTGGGCGGGGAGAGGCCTCCCTGCGCCTTCCCCTGCTCCTCCACACCACCTACAACAGCTCTCGGGATTCTGAGTATCACTGGGATGGTCAAAGCAGCCTGTTCCCATGTTCGAGGCCAGGCTGGATAAAGTCTTGACCAACCTGATCTAGTGAGGGCATTCCTGCTCATGGCAGGGGTGGTTGTGACTAGATGATCTTCCACTAGAAGGTCCACTCTAATCCTTAATGTTCTGTGATTCTGTATCCTGAATGTGTTTCAGGTCTTGTTTAGGGTTAAACAACTACTTAAGAAAATCCCACAGAGATCTGCTCTTCTGCTCTGAGGCTGAAGAGCTTAGTTGCACAAGATATTTTAAATAATATCCTCAACAATTAGTGAGTAAATGAATTCATATTTTCCTTTATATGCATCTCTTACTAAGCAATCAGCACAACCTACAAGTCCAAAACATTTGAGGGTAAAATTAAGGGAAGAACAGTCTGCAAACTATAATGTTCTTACTTTTCTTAAATAAGGTGTAAGTAACAAAATCTGTGTTAGATTCAGTCTATGGAAAAGTCTACAACAAAAATGCAGAAAATAAAAACCAGAGAAAACCCTTGCTATCACAGATGAACATATTCTAAGATAAAGTGTGCAACAAACAGAGAAAGCTGTGTCTTCAGCAGAAGTAAAGACACCTACCTTGTCTCCCATGGGCGTGCAGTAAAGGCATATGGCTTGGAGGTAAGAGCACCAACTGGGCAGATGTCAATAATATTTCCTGATAACTCAGACATAAACATTTTCTCAACGTAAGTACCAACTTGCATTTCATTTCCTCTTCCGGTTGTTCCCAAGTCATCCACCCCTGCAACCTCACTAGCAAACCTGGTGGGTGCACAAAGAAGGAGAATGTACAACTGCAACACAACATTTTTCAGCCCTCTTCTCATTTTCTTAAGATAAAACGTTAGTTCATACACCTGAAAGAAGAAAACAATTGTTTAGGTGCATTGTCAGCACCATCACATACAGGACCATCTGCAGAATTTCCTTCAGAAAGGGCTACAAAAACTATGGGGAGGTATATCAAAACCACAGCAGTTCAATACTCACTGTACTACACTAACTGAGTCCAAGATTAGTCCTAAGTAACAAGTTCTTTCTAGAACTAGTTGGGTACATAGTGCTGTTTTCCATCTGGCTCAAGCTGGCCACTACAGCATCTCAGGGCTACAGAACAACATAAATATAGCTACCAGAGGCTATCAAAAATAAATAAATCTTACAACTGTGGCTGAGGAAGTCACATATCCATTCTGGCACCAACACCATGGGACCAGTTCTGCCTTGCAGAACTCTGATTTCACTTTCATGCACTTCTTTCTCTATTTCCTGTCTGGTAGCTCCAGGAAACCAGCTATCAGTCACTAACAGAAATAAAATTTTTAAGTACAATCAGAAAATAACTTTTTAAAAAACTGACTACCCCTCATGGGGTTTCTTTCATTAGTAAGAAACTGTCACAAGTATGCCTGTTTAGTACTCTCCTGAGTGCAAGTAAAGGACTTTACCTGATGCATCGAGTGCACTGTATACACCGAGTCATGATGGTTTTCACCAGGGGGCCGATGTTCTTGTCCTCCACAGCACGTTTGCTCTCCCTAAATCTGCTCCTATCACTGCCAAACATCATTGACTGGTCCTACAACAGACAACACAACACACACATACCCAGGCTGCTGGAAAGCACAACTGCACCTAAGATAAGAGCATCATATGTAAGTCTACATAATTTAATTGGATGTTGTACCTGCAGATCACATTCTCCACCCTGATCACAGATGGGACAGTCCAGTGGGTGATTTGCCAGCAGAAACTCCATTACACCCTCTCTGTTAGGTTCAGACAATGAAGTTAATGTCAACATCATATAGCAGATAGTACAACTAATCAGTCAAAGGAGGCTAAAAGAAAGGTACCTTGCTTTCCTGGACTTCTCAGAGTTTGTCAGTATATTCCAGCCCTTCATAACTGGCATGGCACAAGCAGCAACTGGCTGCAATCACCATAAAAAGCAAGGATGAACACAATGTATTTCTTCTCAGCATGGGCACAAACACCCATCTCCTCCCCCCACAATTCTAACGTAGGTATCTGTTATAAATAAATAGACATAGAGGTCTGCATGGAAAAAAAAAAAGAGTCTAACTGATAAAGTCACTAGAAGCCATATTTATTCATAATCTGCTATATAAAAAGGTAAAATGAGCTATGATTTATTCAAAAGATAAAATTCTACGATTTCCAGTCCCCATTTGAGCAATTGCAGCAGTAAGAGTATCAGTTGTAATAGATACAGTGCAAATGAAAGAGCTTCATCAGACATCTAGAAAACCTCTAAAACTGAAATTCAGAGTAAGAATCATTTACAAGACATTTATTTGCACAAAGCCTGTATAAAGTCTTGGAATAAAATTCTTCTCAAGATTACTGCAAGAGTAACAAAAACTCCCACTCTGTAAATAAATCCCTCTTACTTTTCAATCACATCATGACTTCCACCTTTAGTGATAACCCAACATATCCAGGGACACAAAGCTCAAACTATGGAATTGAAGTTGGGGTGAGTTAAAAAACTGAACTCCAAAAGAATGTGCACAGATTTCTTAGCACTGCTGAAGACAGTGTTCACTCCTGAAATCAACTATTTCACAACAGTGCAAATATAAACTACTAACTGCAATCTTTACTTAGAATGAACCTGCATGTACTAATCCTACAACTAAATTAATACACTATCTGAGGTTTATTATTTATGTAGTTTCAGCTAAAAATGTGTGGCTGAAGCTTGAACTACAAAGCATGAAATGCATCTAACAGCAAACACACACCTATCAAATGCTCATGTCCAAGATAATGACACCAATTACTTACAAGATTTAAACTAGGCCCAAGCACAGCAAAAAATTCCTACTGAGCTCTGCATTGCATATTCCATATTGCAATTCCTATGAAACACAAACAATACCTTTGGAGCTTTCTCTATTTCCACAAGACACATCCTACAGTTCCCAGCAACAGAGAGACGATCATGGTAACAAAAACGAGGGATCTGAACTCCAGCCTTTTCACAGGCCTAGCAAAAAATAAGAAACAAAGGAAAATTAAATCTAAGCTAGACTTTTCAGTTCCATCTCAGAAAACACTATATAGCTTCTCAAAGAGTAACACTGTCAGTGCTCAAGTACAGAGTGCACTTGACCTTTCATCTTAAGAAGTGACCATAAATAAAAAATTGTGACAAAGCAAAAAAATGTCAGGATATCAATTACAAATATAGTTTTTCTAACCTTTAGAAAGGTTAGAAAAACTGACCTCTGTTTCATTCTTTCCTCCAATAATAGAGAGAATTCTCTGCAACAGGGCACTAGCAATACAAATTACATTTTAAGAACACATACATTCTTTACAGAAAAGTGCATCAAAATAAAAATTGAAAAACATAAAAAGAGCACCATAATCATAATGATTTCTGATAATGCAACAGCACAGATCCTCTGTATAAAGGTACTCCAGCACAGCCAATCTTCAACAGACCCTAAACTCAAAGACAACATGACAGAAGAAGAGATGGGGGACAGAGCCAACTGATTTCCAGAGACCAGATGAAGACAGCTAATGGGATCTATGCTACAGCATTATAGCTATGCCTGCCAGCAGAAATACCACTGTATTGTGTATTTTAATGCTCTAACCCATTATACCACATCTTCATTTAATGGCTTCTTAAAGAAAGCTTTACTTGAAATTTTAGCCTGAAAAGTAACAATGTACTGAGGTACAGGCTGGGAGATCCAGGTTCCCTTACTTCCCACACCAAGAATAATAAAAGCAGCTAAGGACAAGCATTCTGAATTGTAACAACTAATAACTAAAAGTAGACAATCCCTCATTTACCCAAGACACACTGTAATAAGATACAAAATGTACAGGTTCTAAAAGACTACAACGTCACGTAGTGTTCAGAGACAGAAGTTCAACCAGAATTTATTGAAGTCTGTTATTGCATTAATAAAGTTTTGCAGCTGGGATTGATGCTGCATGCATCTTCTTTCAAGCAACCATGGCATATTTTCCTTTTTCAAACTCTGAATTCCTCCAAGGATTTCTGTCAGTTCAAATTGCATCACAGTCAGTCAAAATACCCCTAAAGAATTGCAAGAAACAATGTAAAGACAGGTGGCCTTTTGCTGTATGGAACAGAAAATGCTGCCAAGAAGTGAGATGGGAAGTTGCAGAAAATTGAGAATGCCATTCCCCAGACCTGCAGGACAGTGGTTCCGGGGTTCACCAGTACAGGATGGCCATCCACAAACACCTCTATTTGGTTGCTGGCTGCTGTTGCAGTTGTACGCCCTGAAGGACACAGAAAAGAAAACAAAAACAACTTTCACTTACTGCTAGATGGAAACCATCAGACCCCCCACTTCTGATTTTCTTTACAGAGTGCTGACAGAATCCAAATTCTACCAAGAGTGCAACACAGAATCCCTTAGCCTGCAAAGTACGTATGCCTATGTGCCCTTCAATAAACGAACTGCACATACATTTATCACCAGAGACCCAGATATAAACCACAGACACTTACCACATACTCTGGAGGACTGGGTGACCCCAGCTAAGGTCCTGGGGACAGCAAGCAGCCGGAACATGATGCTTTGGTGAGAGAGAAAACAACGCTGTTGTTATCAGGTCAGATGTTTGCTGGCGAGTTTTAAACCGGCCGAGTAAAAACTTCTACCCCAGTTGCAAAGGAGCACATATGCTCATATAGGAACACCTATATGTGCAGCTATGGGACAGTGAATTACTCCTCCAAACGCAAGATACGATTCTCTACCAATCTACACATCACACACAGGGTGTCACTGAGCGGCCTCTCCGCCTGCAGCGGGGCACCGGCCCGGCCCCGCTCCCCCACGGGCCGGACAGCGCAGCTCGGCGGCGGCGGGCCCAGTGCCGCCGTTCCCGGGGCCCAGGGCACGGCGGGCGACAGCGCTCCCGGCGCGGGGGTCACCTTGGAAGCGCCGCCGCCCGCCGGGCAGCCCCCGGCCCGCCGCCCGGCCCGTCAAGGACACCGGGAGCGGCGGCGGCGGCGGCGCCCGGAGCAGCGGCACCCGCACACACCGAGCCGCCCGCGGCGGTACCGCCGTTACCTGGCGCGGGACGGGCGGCGGCGCCGCGGGAGGGCTGCGCTCCGCCTCGGCCTCTGCGGCGGCGGCCTCGGGCCTTTCCGCCGCTGACCTCAACCTCCTTCGGCTGTCTCCGGCGCCTTCTTCGGCAATCTCCGTAAAGGGCAGTCCGCGCTCGGCAACCTCCGGAGCGAACCGCTTCGGGTATTTCCGGCAAGCAATAGGCGAACGACAACGCGCGTAATTTCCGCCGCTAGCCCAGAGCCTTTTCGGCCACCGTCACACGCCCTGGCCTCCCTCGGCAGTTTCCGTCCCTTTCCGCCTCTTTCTTCGCTCAACTCCGGCAACTTCCGCTTGGCCAGCAGGGCGGGGTGTGGCGACAGTATAATGTTACAAAGTCCGTGTGACGCCGCAAACCTTCCTTGGGTTTATAGTCAGCCTCACTTTTATTACTTCGACCCTTTCCCGCACCCCTGGTGTCCCATCCGCTGCCCGCCCTGCGCTGCAGCAGTCGACCCTTGAGGAGCTACCTCGCGGCTCGCTCTCGCGGAGGAATACATCTGCGTGCAGCATCGCGGAGGGATACCGGCCCTATATAAGGCCGGCGCAGGCGCGCCGAGGCCCTTTCCCGCGGCGGTGGCGGTCGGGGCGGGCGCAGCGTGTGGGCCGCGCGCCGCCGCCATGGGCTTCGGGGACCTGAAGTCCGCCGCGGGCCTCCGCGTCCTCAATGACTTCCTGGCCGACAAGAGCTACATCGAGGGGTGAGAGGCAGCGGAGGGGGTGCCGGGGTGCGGGGAACATGAGTCGGGCCTGGCGGAGCCAAGCGGTGGGGACGCGGGAGGGCCCGAGTCACCCCGGCAGCTGCACGGGCGGCGCTGCTCGGCGGCCGCCGCCGCTCCACGTGTTCCTTGAGCGAGGGCGGTAAACTGGCTTGTTCTCCGCAGGTACGTCCCTTCCCAGGCTGACATAGCAGTCTTCGAAGCGATCGCTGGCCCGCCGCCTGCAGAATTGTTCCATGCTCTCCGGTGGTACAATCACATTAAGTCGTATGAAAAGCAAAAGGCAAGGTACGGTAAAACTTCGAAGCTGCAATATTTCCCCGAACTGGCCTACAAATTGTTGAATTTCTTTCTTCGAGTTAGAGCAAAACTGGTTTCCGGTGGCACCACGTGGCATTTTGTGTTGTTGGAGCACAAAAAGCCCCAGAAACAGGGCAGACCTCTTGTCAGTACGGAGGACAAGATTAATGATTTGCAGTGCCGAAGGACATGAAAACAAAAGGAGATATGAAAGGAAATAGTATCTCTTTTCTCTTTTAGTGGTTTTACGTGTTCATGAAAGGTGCTGTATTGACATCCGTGGAGACTGCAGGCCTCTCTCAAAAGGTACAGCATAGGGAGGGTCAGTGCTGCTACACTGCTTCTCTGAACCTCAGTCCTCGAAGGAGACACTTCCAAAAATGGGTGGCTCAGTCTCCAGTGCATTTCTGAAGCTTTTGTAATGCTAAAGGAGACTGAAATGCTGAAGTGGTTTCACAAAGTATCTGGAAACTATTTATGGTTCCTGAAGTCCAAAGCTAGTTTTATGGCTTCAGTAACAGCCGTTCACATTAGCGGTACAACTATGAGCTTAATGTAAGATAACAGGTCTTATGTGAGCTGCAAGAGAAGGTAAATTCAGGGAGTTCTGGTCATTTGTCTTGTTGAGAGTAAGAGTTTAGGGTAAAGTGTTCATTAAAACATAGGGAAATAGCAGTTACCTTGTAGTAATGTGTTTCTAGTAACTTACTAGGTTTTAAACAAGTGAAAGTAGTTCTTGGGACCCATGAACAAGTAGTTGGCAATTTCTCCTAGGCAGAATATCATGCAGATAAAGGATTTCAATAAGAAAGCTTTTCCTATCCATGTACTTAGCTGGCCAGGATCATACCAGCTTTGATAAGGTACAACAGATCCCATATTCAGATTGCTTGGCTGGCATGTCAGCATTAGGGGCTGTCTTCCATGAGGTTCTAATTTCAAGTAGCAGAATTGGATTTTCGCTCTTTTCAGCACAAGTTTTTCATTATAGGTGTATTTGTAGGTGCATTGATAAACTGACAGTGATTGCATTGACATTTGAGGAGGTTCCTAATTGCCTGCATTTTTCTTTCAGCTTGCCAGGAGTAAAGAAGGCTTTGGGAAAATACGGTCCTGCTGATGTTGAGGATACCACAGGTGGGGCCACAGATAGCAAAGATGATGATGACATTGACCTTTTTGGATCTGATGATGAGGAGGTACATGTGACCTTTTTGTATTATTACTCTTACTGCTTTTCAGAAATAACCACATAGGCAGATCTTCACCTTGACCTAGTTGAAATTACTTGTATTTCTGACCTTGCAATTCTCAAGTGTAGCTATCTTTGCAGAATTGGAAAGCTTGAAAGGTAAAAACTCAAAAGTTAGAAAGCAATGGGCTGTAGTGGGGTGAACTGTCCAACTTTGACTGGTTACATGATGAGTAAAACAAAAAATCACCATCTTTCGGCTGACAGGTGTGATGATTTGTTTTTATCTGAGTAGATGCCAGTCAGTTTAGTAGTGCTTTGGAGATGTGAAGGTTTAGTGCTTTTCTGTAACTGCAAATTTCTCTTTCAGGAAAGTGAAGAAGCAAAGAAACTGAGGGAAGAACGTCTGGCCCAGTATGAATCAAAGAAATCCAAAAGTATGTGTGCCAAGAGCTTCCTAATCTTTATGCCTGAGTTAATTTTAATGCATCTGGACGGGAAGGCTAATTAGAAAGGCTAATTAACTGTAATAATAAATCAGCTTGACTGGAATGAGACAGGAGTAGTTAGCTTCACTTGGGTTGCCAGTGAGCTCAGCCTTCCCATAGCCAATAGGAATGTTAACATGCTTTTTGTTCTGCTTCATACTCTCCTGCTTGTTCTTTCCAGAGGCTGGGCTTTCTACATACATGGACATAAAAGTTTAGAAACTGCTGCAGTACACAAGTTACTCCACAGCTACTGGTCTGGAACTGTTCAGAACTGTAGCAGTTGCAGAATTCCATCTGTGGAAAATAAACTGTTACACAGCATTAGGCTCTTTCTCAGATGATCTGAGAACGATTTCCTCTGTAACAAACACTGTCATCTACTTAAATCTGTGTATACATAATGTATCTGCATACTGAACCTTGAGATGTATACAGCTGCAGTACAAGAAATCTATGTGGTTACCAGAGGCCTGCCACAGCAATGTGAGCAAATTCTTGTTCATGAAATTGGATAAGTTGCTCTAGTAAAACTAGTTTGCAAA